>NC_084891.1:1515000-1797500 GCF_958979055.1 Alnus glutinosa | reverse complement strand
CTCTTTCGCTCGTAGCTAGGCACAAACACGATGATCATATCCTCAAGCTCACCTATAGTACTGAAGTTCATTGTGACAAATACTATTGTATAATTTGCGAAAAAGAAAGAGATTTAAATCATTAATTTTATTATTGTGCAGAATATATGCAACTTTCTTACTCATCCCCAATACATTTTAAGAAAATGTTTATCTTCTAAGTTTGGCAGTACTTCCACAAAAGACTATTTTTACCGGCACCCCCTCACTTCTATTTCAAGGACTGAGTCCTCCCCTTCATGCAATGCTTGTTCAGCCTTGTTGTGAGACTTTCGATGGTTTGCCTATGAAACAAAAGTGACAAAGAAGTAGAGCTAGTGGCAGTCTACGTACGTGCGAGGGTTTGCTTGTAAAAATGTTTATTAATTTGTGGACTCTTTTTCAGGGTTTTCTTGGGCATAGAGATGGACCCTAAATGTGACTTACATAGTCCTCCCACTTTAGATCACGTTTGTTTAATTTTTGTTTATTTCGGTGTACGTATAATATTTTTTATAAAATTTTATTGTACACCGAAATTATTTTTCAAAAACAATAATTTTTTCAAAAATATTTTTTTAGTGTTTGGCTTTTACGGAAAATGAGCAATCGGAAAAAAAATGCCGATGACTATCAGAAACCTCTGGCGAGGTTCGACGGTTTGAGAAAGAGAACTCAAACTCGAAGAGTGGTTTACAAAATTTAAAAAATGAAAAGTATTTTCCGAAACTAAAGAGATTTTTTTGGTTAAACTGAAAATATATATTTTTTTCGTAATAAAACTGAAAATATTGTTAATTTGACCATGATTTTCATCGCACTAAACACAAAAAAAAAAAAATAATAATAAAATAAAATAAAATAAAAAATGCCAAGAATATTTAACACCGAAACTTAGTCTCTTTTTTATTTTAGTCAAGTTGAGTTGAGTCCATGAATTTGAGTCGGTCCAGTCCATTAAAGTAAGTCATATTTTTTGGGTTAAAGTCCAGGATTGTCCATTTTTTTTTTTTAATGAGAAGAAACAAGTAGAGATTAAGAAGAACAAGAAAACAAATACAAAACAGACCAATAAATTGAAAATACTGTTCTCCACAACAATCAAAAGCAAACCCTTTTCACAAAGCCCAGGTCGGAACAAGCGAATATTGTAGTTGTAGCGGCCCATAGAGTGATATTTTTGGTCCTGAACTCAACCGTGGGTTGTTGTCATTCGTACGTGGTCTAGTGTACGTAGTCGGTAGCAGTCCAATTAACTCAGTATTTCAGTTAAGTCTATGTATTATTCAAGTTGCAGAATACCAATGAAAATGCAATCTATCAAAATAACAAGCTATTGTTATAACAAATCACTAAAAAACATCTGTTTCCATATCAGTCTATGAAACCTAGTTGTACAATATAACTCGAAAGCAATTGCCTCATGCTATTTATAATAGAATCTGTTGGGAAAATATCACTCACTGGTCTTAGGAATGACACCCACTGTGGAGTGGAACTGATTAAATAGTCATCGTGATTACATGGCTAAGTTTAAATAGTGAAAGTAAAAGGAGAAGAGTGCTCAAACTCCGGAGATGGATTGTTCACTCATCTGCGCGTGGAGAAATGGGACAACAGGAACCCCAAAACCTCTAAAGGCCGGGGTCATCTTTATGTAAGCTGTCGGGTTAATTAAGGAGCATTAAATGCACAAAATTCATTTCATTTTTTAGTATCTAAACATTTAATGAACCGCGGACTTGGACCGGCCAAATCAAATTGTCCGGCTGACAAGTTGTCTCCATCAAATACCAAATGTTCCTTATGGACTATACTAAGAATGTCCAGCAACGTCCGATCACCGCCTATGAGGTAATCCATATGTGTTAGCAATTAATGCAAGGAATCTTTGAGATTGGAATGGTAAGCTTGAGAAAACAACATGGATATATAAGGAAAATTTTTGACAATTAAGGTAATGAATTTTTCGAACAAATTCATTTACTCTCAAGCATTAAAATTCTTACTGACTGAATTGAATCATTGGAGAAGGTGTCGCCGACTAACTCTTGACAAGTCTTTATTGTTTTATGGATATGTACATTCCTCCTATCAAAGACCCAATTAAAACTTCATACGTCGTTATTCAAAAACTGTCGCTTAACAAAATCAACACACTCAACACATAGACATGAGATGGATCATACATATACAGGTTCGGGAAATTACATATTGGAGGTTAAAGCTTCCACTTTGACAAAAAAAAAATGATTTAAAAGTCAGTCAAAAGGTCTGGGGCCGAAAGCAGGCGAGTTTGTCAAAACTCAATCAAGAATTCAGGTTGTAAGTCTTGAATTCGGTTAAGCCAATTGGGTTGGATTGGAAAATATAAAATTGGAATTGTTTCATTCCCACCCAAACATGAATTCGGGGAAAAAGAAGAAAATAATAAAAAAATGAGTTTGAAAACAATGGTATCCAAACAAGGCCCAAGGTAGAGTTTGTGGGATATTGATGCGATCTTTAGTTTAGAATACATTACAATTTTTTTGTTTTTAAGACATGTCCACACAAGAGAGGGGAATGAGGGATTCGAACTATAATGACTTCCGCTTCATGAGGCGTGGTCCCCAACTGATTGAACTACCCTTGAAGACTATAATACATTACAAATTTAGTATTAGTTTGAGCGTTGAAATAGGGTATTTGTACTTTTCCCAAAAAATTTGAACAAAAATTTTCTACAATGTACCCAGCCTCTAAATTTGACATGTGTCCTTTAAGCTATTACAAAAGCACATGAGAAGCACATGCTATTATTTAAAAAAAAAAAAAAAAAAAAAAAAAAAAAAAAAAAAAACAAGTGTTTCTTACATGCTAATGACACATGTCACTTTTAAAAGCTGGTTTGTGTTAAATTTCTGTCCAATTTGAAAACGGGTAAATCATCACTTATTCAAAAAACTTAATATAAGAAGACATGATTAATTTTTTCATTTAATTAATATTTTAATACTTCATTCCCTCGTGCGTTCAAACTCTATTTCTCAATAAATGAAATATTTATTTGAAAATGTAAGATAAATCATAAAAAGAAGGCTAAACTCATAAAAAAATAATGAATTTAATATCTCAACAAAAGTAAAATTAATTTAGAATTGTGAAAAGAAATAAGCAATAAAAATTAGAATATCCTTTTCCTCCCTGACAAGATATGTTTACTTACTGCATATACAAAATTACAAGTTCTTTCTTTATTTTTCTTTTTTAGTGGGCCATGCAAATCTTTACTTTTTCCACCTACAAGTTACTTGGCATCAAGTATTGAAATTCTTTTATCACTTACCACTTAAAACTTACCACGCCAATCTTCAAAAAGACAATTTGCTTACGTCGTAAGCATGTCTGCTCGCCTTGAGAATAAGGACTTGGCTCTCATGTGTGACACGTCAACAGAATTCAAGTATTTTATATAATTTGATAACAAGGCCGATGAATAATTAATTATCTATGCATACTTCATGGAGTTCTTAGAATATTTTATTACTACGATGAATTTATTACAAATTAGGTAAACGACAAAAGTTAATTTTGCATATTATTTTTTTTTTAAGAGAAATGTACACATACTTTCTTCAAATTATCACCTATTTGTCAATGTCTCTCCCCTTAAACAATCGATTGTGTCAATTTTTCCCCTAAACAACTAAAACAATGTCAATATTAGACTTGGCAATTCGAGTTGGCAGGTCAGGTTCGTGTCAACCCGTCAGGTTGGCGAGTTGGAGTGTCAACCCGATTGTGATTATTTTTTAAAAATAAATTAATATAATAATTCAAAAAATGCCATAAAATGGGTTAGCAGGTCATAAACGGTCGTAAACGTATTGGTGAGTTGGGAAAATAAATCAATAATCGGGTCGCAATCGGGTTGGCGGGTCAACCCACGCTAGACACGATTCTAATCGGGTCATAATCGGGTTGAGCCGATTAGCCAAAACTCAAACCCTATATTTTCGTGTTGTGTTCATGCCAAGTTTGCAGGTCGTGTCAAAAATTGCCAACCGTAGTCAATATCCCCCAATGACAAAAATAAACTTCATAATTTTTTTTTAAAAAAAAAAAAGAAAGAAAGAAAAAACTTCAAATTATTAAAAAAAAAAAAACAAAAACAAAAAAACCATAAAAAATATATATATATATATTAAAAAACATACGAAAAAAAAAAAAAAAAAAAAAAAAAAAAAAAAAAAAAAACTAAGACAATTTATTTTTGTCTTCCATTTTTTTTAAAAAATAAAATAAAATCCTTTTCTAAAACTGAAAAAAAAAAATTCTAAAAAAATTGAAAAACCAATGCGATCATTTTATTTTTATTTTAATCATTTTTAAATTTTTTTTCTTTTTTTCTTTTTATTTTTTAAAAAATTAATTTTGTTTTTTGCTTTTAATTTTAATTTTAATTTTAATTTTTAGTTTTTTAATTTTTTGTATTGTTTTTTTTTCTGAATTTATAAGGATATTTTTGTCTTATTGAACATTTTTAAGGTCATTTTTGTTTTTTTTTTTTTTGTTGGCTAGAGAGGGACATTGACATTGTTTTGGTACTTTAGACGATAGATTAACACAATTGATAGTTTGGGAAGACATTGATGATAGAGTGATATTTTAAGAAAAATATGTGTATTTTTCTCTTTTCTAAAAGAAAAATCAACTAATAGTTGTATTAGCCTCAGTTGAGTGAATAGTTGTAACAAGCTTGGCAGGCGAAAAATGGTTCGAGTGACTAGATTGCAGGGGAGATGCAGAGCTAGAGGTAATGGAAGAAGATGTAGATGACGTAATGACAGATGGAGAAAGAAAAAAAATCGGATGTTAATCCTTGAAAGGCTCTGATACCATATTCGAACAAATAAGTCTTTGGTTAAACAATTCCAAATAATCCTTTGTTGTTGCTTTGTATCTATAGAAATAGTTTACGGTAGATGTAACCTAGTAGAAGTATATAGAGATTAACATTCTACAGCTAATCAAACTAACTTGATATATCTGTACATTTGAATTCTATTCTATTTTTGTAATAAAAATTTAATATTTATTCTCATCTGCTATATTGAAGAGTTATCTACGTGTGACTTGGTTGATGAAGAGTCCTCATAGGTTTGTATTTTCTTTTATGAAGAGTCCTAATGAGTTAAGGTTCTAATAGTGATGACTAATGACTTATATTTTGTGAGGCATCATTTTGCTTTTCAGAAGAAAAAATTATTAAAAAGAAATAAAAAATAAAAAACACAAAATATTTATAAATTATTTTTACTTTCTTCTTTTTTTGAAAGGAAACAGTAGCTTTTCATTAACTTTGTTCTGCATTTACAACATTCACCAAAACGTTTGGTAGGCGATAGTCTGATAATTTGCCCACAAAACGTTCGAAAGGCGGTTAATGTCGGTTTGGTAAGCGGTAGTTGAATAATTTGTCCACCCCTACTTTTGACATGGTAGAAAGGAGTTGTTGGTTAAATAATTTCTTTAGATCTAGAGATTCATATATAAATGGTAATTAATGGGTCTGAGATTTGATGCATGCAAAGAGAGAATGAATGGTTTGTAGTACTTTTGAACATTTGAGAACCCCAGTTAACTCATGGCAGCATAAAGGATTTCCTTTGGCCTGTTGTTGACACTGATCATATGTTAATTAATTCAAGGATCTTCAATCTAAATTTGATAAATGATTTGTGAAATGACACTATAGGTCTAAGAAAGGGAATTCAGTGTAGTGCTATTCTAATTGCTTCTAACCACTCACTCTCTTAATTAAGCTTAAGCACGTGTTAAGAGCCTAGCGAGAAGATAAAGAGCCAGAAAAAGATTCGGCATGATAGTAACCTCAAAAGAGGTTGAAGCTTTGGTTGATTGGTTGATACAAAAGAAAACTCTCAAGGGTTTTGGGTGGCTGGTAGGTTGGGCGGATAGAGGAGAAGGAGAGAAAGATGGGGTTGCAAGGAAGGGGAAGGAGGTTACAGGGAAAGGTGGGGAGGAAAGCTTTATGGTGTGTTTGGATATTGAATTTTTGAAATCAGAATTGAATTTTTATTCCCTTTACGAATTTCGAGAAAAAAAATGTGCTTGGGTGTTAAATTTGTGAGATTGAAAAATATTATTTTTTAATGGTAGGAAATGATTGGAAGTTTGAAAAGTTGTGTGGAATAATGATTTAAATAATAATTATTTAATATATATTGATTTAAATATTGATTGTTTAATTAAAAAATAAATAAATAATTTTTTTTATTTTTTTAAAAAAACATAATTAAATTTAAAATTAAATAAAAAAGAAAAAGAAGAAGCAACAGGCAACCACCTCTTTGGGGGTGGCCAGGCAACCACCAGTTGTCGAGGGTTGCCGCACGGCCACCCCCAATGGTCGGAGGTTGCCGCGCCACCCCTGGGAGTAGCGCACGACCATCCACAGGATCTTAGGGTGGCCACGCGGCCACCCCCGGCCACCTCTAGGGGTGGCGCACGGCCATCCCCAGGATCTTATGGTGGCCGTGCAGCCACCCCCAAGGGTCGGGGGTTGCCGCGCCGCCGTCCTCAGTGGTCCACCCCTAGGATCTTGGGGTAGTCGCGCAGCCATCCCAGGCCACCTATGGGGGTGGCTACCAACCGGCAACCTGCTTTTTTTTGTTGATTTAATTTTTAATTATTATATTAATTAAATGTGGAACCCACGCGTTTTTGGAGACAACTTGTCCTGCGCGTGGGTCCCGATCATCAAATCAGACTCATCAAAATGTCAATCTTGAATTGAGCCAGAATTTAGGTGGAATTCGGGTTATTTTGCGAGTAGGCGGGTTTTAGAAAAAACCCGAAAAGAATCATGATTCTTTTCAGTATCCATACACACCATTAGGCTTCCCTCCCATGTTCTCTGATCGACCATGGAGACCCACAGCAACACCATGGATCTCTAGCCGTGGAGATCACGCACGACCAAATCCTGGGTTTGGAGACCCATGGTTCTCCAATCCATGTGAGACCATGAATCGGCTCTCTGCAGAAGATCGTGGGTCTAGAGATCCACGACTCTCCATGGTCTGATCGATCATGCGTCTTTGGTTGTCCACAGTTTTCTTTTTTCTTTTTCTTTTTTATTCTTCTTCTAATGCAAGGATATAATAAAAATTTGAATTATGTGCATCACACGATTCACATATGACGCATTTTTTGTCGAATTTAACATAAAACTCTAACGGTTGAAAATAATTAAGTGAGAGGGTTAGAGAGTTAAAGGGGGTCGGTTACGACTTATTAAAGTTTGAAAAAACATTGTAAATTAAGTAGAAGTTAAAGAAGAGTAAGTGTAATTGGATTTGACTTAAGCGCAGTAAAAAATAAATATAGTATATGCACCGTAAAAAAAAACAACTTCAATTGTATATTTAATTTTACTCTTCTTTTTTTAATAAAAAAATTAAAATTAAATCTGAATTATTGAAAATATTGTAGTCTTTTTAGGTACCTAAGCCAAATCTAATGTAATTTTCCATTTATTTAAATGACAGAAATTCCATACAAACTGATTTGTAAAAAATTTCATATAATCCACATATAATATTGACATGTGCTCCTTGGCATATGAGAAATTTCATATAAAAATTTCAAACATTTTTATTTAGTGACGTTTCATAAAATGAAACCTCATTAATTAGTGTTGTATCATAAAGTGTGTTACTGTAGACACGTCACTAAAATCCAATTTCTAATTTGTTTGTAGTGAACACTTGTTTTAATAGCATATGCTTCTCACATGCTTTTTTAATAGCATTAATAAAAAAAAACATATGCTTAATTTTCACATGTTTAAAGGACATATATCAGTCTTATATGTTGGTTATATAAAATTTCTTACAAACTAATTTATAAAAAAATTTATGTCCCTATTTAAATATCTTCGTCGAACTTTGATGATATGATACGTACGGGAGAGATTAACATGCATATGAGTTATGAAAGAGGTGATAATTCAAGTACTACCCTTCCCTCTCCCTTTTTGCCAAAATTCAAGAAAAAGAAAAAAAGGTCTTATTAATTTATTTTATATATATATAATAATATATAAATGAGTTGCAAACTTTTATTTTATTCTATATGCATCCCAAGTAATTAAGCCCCGCTATGCACAAAGATTCTCTTTGTGATTAGCCCACCTTAATCATTTCTTAATGATCAGCTTTCAGCTACAACCGGCAGCCCCAAACCCAACCCTCCCTCCAGCAACATCGTACACTACCTCCAACCTTCTCTGCTGAACATTCCCAAAGATCGCCACGTCACTCGCTTCACCATTCCCGGCAAAAGCCAAACAAACCTGCGAGATTCTTTCAGCGTAGAACACCCCCACCTCGTCCAGCTCCACGTTGACCCCGCCGCTGAACAAGAACTCTATTTTCGGGAACGTAACATCGTCGAACTTGCTGAGATCGTAGCACGTGTCGAGTATCGAGAGCGCGTCCGTCAGAGGATATTGTTTCATTGCCTGCCGAAATGCCGTCCTCAACGAGGTGTACGCCGCGGGCGGCAGGCGAGTGATGACAGTCCCTGAGTCGATGATGCTCCCAGAGGTCGAGAAAACCGAGGCGGCGATCGCTAGCCTGCTTCCTCCGACGCTTATTCCCGTGATGTCGAGGCCGTAAAACGACGTGCCGTCGGAGATCTTCGACAAGGGCGTGAATTTGACGGAGTTCGAAGCTCCGCCGCTGCCTTTCCCGAAGGTGAGGTGGCCGGTGGCGCTGGAGGTTGAGGGGAGACAGTAGGAAAAGAAGCGGCCGTACTTTGGAGCGGTTTGTTGGACGAGGGAGAGCGGGTCGCGGGCGAGGCCGAGCAGCCCGGCGGAGCCGCCGAAGAGGCCTTTGTTGTTCTGGCCGCAGCCGAAGAGGAAATTGTCGAACACGTCTGTTGGTGTGAGGGTCAGCCTCTCTTTGCCGAAGAATCCAACGGAAAACGACTGGTCGCCGTATTTTATGCCGTACACGCATGTGGATGCAGAGCAACCCGGTGTGATTCCTGCATGCAGAAAATTTCTATTTACCATGAGATTATTTAAAGTGTAGATAATTAAGGTAACAATTATTATGTTAAGTACACTCTTATACGTAACGATCTGGATTATTAGTATCACCTGTGGCAGAAACGAGCTGAGAGCACTGATTTGAGCCACACGTGATATTTGTGTAAGTTTTGGATGCTGATGGGTTGAAGATTGGTTCCTTTTGGTCGTAACAACTTCGGGCGCAAGGCACACATTGGGTCCAAGTGATGTCGCTGCCGGTATCAAATATGAGCGTCAAGTCCTTTTTGGGTGTGCCGAGGCCGATGGTCACAACGTAATTGCCCGAGCCAACGACGCTACCGGACTTGGCCGGGATAATGGTGGAGTCGACCCTCAAAGCATCAGTGTCGGCGGCCAACTTGTTGGAGAGCCTGGAGTGGATTGACTTCACCCTTGCCTCGTCTTGTTGCAGGATTTCAGCGTGGGTGGGAGTTTTTGCTTTGTCTTCATCAAGTTGGGAGCATGGACCATATTTGTGTACCACTTTCAAGGATGCCTTTCTATTAGGACCTGTTTTTAATTCCCAGTCAGTTAGAACACATTCAAATCTAATATCAAAAAAAAAAAAAATCTATATTTGTATTAATTTAGTCTATTGAATTGTCTTTAAAATATGTGATTTTTACATATATTTTTTAATATGATTAACAAAGCATGCTGTAATTATCACGTACATTTTTATCTTCATGCTCTAATGATCAAAAGATATCAATTTAATAAATAGAATTGGAGAAAAATAATTTGTGCTTCAATTGTGAATTACAAAGATCCAAAAAATTAATTCTTATGGTTATCAATTTGACCAAAGTTCACCAAAAATGAAACCACTTGGTCATGAAAAGACTAACGTAAAAAGGAGCAATTAATGCATGTAGAGTAATTCTGCATGTACATTAAGTGTGCATAAAAAAAAATGAGGTGACTTTTAAAATCACAATTTGATAAAAATCATCATTTGATCAATCACACGCTCAATGGTGATTTTAAAAGCCACATCATTTTTTTTATGAACACTTAATAAACACTTAATGTATATGTAGAATTACTCATTCCTACCATATCGAATTACATAGATTAAAAATATATGGTAGTTTAATCATTGATTAATATTCATACTCACCTCTCACTTGGATGGGATTGTGTCATGCATTAACTGTGGGATCCACTATATATATATAATGTGTGGGTGGTGAAATATCAATCATTGATTCTTTGATAGAGCCAAGCCACCAATCCCAACAGTTTTCTATTCGAATTGTCTTTATCTCTTCTACCACTAAGTAATTAATTAACCCCCCCACATTACATATATGGTTCAGTTCTAATTAGAATTAATTAGGCCAAATTCGGAGTGAGCATGCGTCTTATAAGACAAGACACAACAACCGACACATGTCTCAATTTCAATAAGTCTAATCATGAATATGATGAAAAAATAAATGACGAATAAAAGAATGAGTTTTTATTTTCAAAGGTGGAGGTCTTACATATTAGGTACACTTACGTTTCAAAGAAAAGAGATTGTTTCCCTTTTTTTTATGATTGCGATGATCACAGACTCTAACTTGTTCCCAAAGCTACTTAATTATTCATTTGTTTAGATTGTTTTTTTCTTTCATAAATACATATTAATCATTAGTTAATTATTCTTAAGATTTTATCATTTGAATTAATCAGATAAATTAATTTTATTTATAAAAAAAATTACTTCACTAATCTTGTATTTAATTGTAATAAATCAAATATAAATCAATTTGTTTAAAAAAATAATGACAATAGTAAGAACAACCATATATAGTACTGATAACAGTATATTATCACAAGACTAACAATATCTATAATAGTAGCTAGCTAGGCAACAAATCAGGATTCGATAACTATTGTTTAAGTGAAGAAAATCTAAAGAAATCAACAAAGGATTCGACTTCTCTCTCACAGAGAGAGGGAGAGAGAGAGAGAGAGAGAGAGAGAGAGAGAGAGCAGTTTTGTGAAAAACCTTTGGAAGAAGGGCCGCAAGTAGTTGATGGTAGAAGAGAGCTGACTTGCAGGGTATGAGTATGATGAAGATGGTTGCTTTCTATTTTCTCTCTTCCTGCAAAGGCGAATCCCAGCTTGTTTGAAGAAGAAGAAGAAAGAAATAAAAGAGTACTGATGATGAAGAGGAAAAAGCTAAGGAAGGAGGAGGAAAAAGGAATAGTGGCCATTGAATATTAGCCTTCTCTCTAGCTCTCCACTATGTTTCTCTTGCATGTGAACTCTTATTGTCTTTGTTGGCCTTATTTATAAAGCTAATTGACGATACAATAGATTGTCAAATCTTACACGTCACCCAAAATTTTCCTAGGTATTTCAGGCTAATTGATGGGTATCCTAAATTATTGAGCTTTACATAGTTAGTGAGTGGTGTGCAAATTAAAGCTCAACCAAACTTATAGTCCATAATGGAGCCATAATTTTTTGTGAGATAAAGCATAAATGAGGAGTTAAGTCTAATTATAAAAAAAAAAAAAAAAAATGAAAATCGGAAGAGAGGGCATGCATGGCTCCAGCCTCCAGGGACCTCTAGTTCCATCGTTGCTTAAAGTTCAGCAAGTACAAAATGCACACGCTTCCGCTTCTACACTTATAAATGTACACTTTCTAATGTGGTATTAAAAATTATCATTAAATCTAAAATCTATTAATAATTTTTAGTGTAACGTCAAAAAAATGCGAACTTGAAATCGAACGCGTGTAGCATTTCTCTTCCCTAATAATCATATTCAGTGAATCTCTATCGAGGCATTTATCATATTGTCTTGTATAGAGTACTATATATCTTGATTTTCATTGGACCCTTGAATCCTCATGGAATTTTCCATATTTTTCTAATGCTTTTGAAGTCAGAAAGCTAGCTAGATTGAACATGGCCTAGTGCACTGGATGGTACATCCTGTCTCTATCCAAGGGAGAGATTAGGGTTGAAGTCCTTCATAGGACAATAATTGTGCAGAATTGTAATAAGGACACTCAACCAATTAATAAGTGAGCTTACAGAAATGCTAGGAAAGAGAGAATCTTTTCCATCCGTTGTCCAGCCAAAATAGACAAGCGAAATTGAAAGACAAAGAAATGAGAATGCTTCCTAAAAAAAAAAAAAATTGGGAGGTAGCCTATTTTATCACATTGTGAGCTCTGAAGTTGACACTTTTGTAAATTGAGGCGAAGAGGCAGGAATGAAATTGAGAATATCTGAGATGATCAGAGCAATTTTTCAGTCTCTGATGAGGTCCGGATAATTAAGATCGAGCTAGAATTACAATAAGTAATTATCCTCCAAAATTGGGTGATTAATTTGTTTCACCACTTAAGCTATGCTTGGTACGCAGAATGATTATTACATTAAGAAAATAAATAGCTTTCATTGAAAACAGAAGAATGCGGAATGAAATAACCTTAAAATAGTCGTTTACATTGCCCATGAAGGAGTGCATATTCCCTAATGAGCAATGATAATGATTATTCTAAGTGTTAAGAGTCTTATCATATACTATAACACTAAGGTTATTCTATTCAACACTCTTCCATTCCTAATAAAGATTATTCATATTTTTTTCTAATGAAGTAGTTGTCTTGCGTATCAAACGGGTCCTTAGGTCGTCCACACTACAATAGCAGATTGTAATTAGAATGATTGTTAAACTATATTGCATGAGACTAAATTGATTTTCATATTGCACTTTCAGCCTTGAAAGAGATTGATGTAACCTCAATTAATATTATAGTCCCGTTCCTTTCAGACTAAACCTTAATTATGTTAATGGGAGGCATATAGGTTGGGATGGAGGGATGAAAACTCCATGCTACGATTGAATTTCCTATAATTTATCTTATGGGAGATCTCACCCTGAGTTTGGCTTATAATTTGATTAGTTTATGTAATTATATAGATTCATCAGACAATTTGTTTTTTTTTTTAATGGGTAAGATTTTAGTTTTATTATTCTAGATCTATTCTCAATATAATATTATTGATTTATATTTCCTTGTTTAAGTCGATTTGTGTTTACTAATATAAGTCGACTAATTTAACTATAAATAGGAACATATGTATTATAAACAATTAAGTTATAGAACATAATATAGTCATTTGGGTTTTACCCTATAGACGTAGGTCATAGACTGAACCACGTAAATTTTTTGACTTTTTTATCTCTCTTGCTTTACTATTATTCCGCTTTTATTCTATTTTAGATTTATACACAAATCTCAACAAAAACAATAAAAGTATATTGAAAATAAATCAATTAAATGATCCAATCCAATTGCTTTTTGTTCCACCAACTCAAAAAAAAAAAAAAAAAGGTTGTTTTAATATTAGTTGCTGGTAGGCACACAGTGGCAGTATGGTTGGAGTGAGATCAACTAAGCTAGAGTCATTGCAGAGGAACCCTATTCTGATGTCCGGTAAAGGAGGTGCCCCGCCGTCGACGGTAAATAGGCGATTTCTATTATTTGCAAATTCCATAGACAATGACCATATGAACTATAAATCATAGTACTAGAATTGAGTTTAAAACATAATTTTTTTTTAACAAAGAAGCATGTGCTCCTTCCATTGCTAAAAGCCACGAGGCATCACAGAGACAGAATGAGGGGTACAAGACACCCCTACATCCAAAGTCAGAAACAAATTTGACAAAGCAGTTGTCTAAACAATACACAAATATTACATGAACACCCCTTAAAGCTCCACTCTACAAATAAGTCTAGTAAATATTTGTGCATTACAAAGACACTGTGAAACACACAAACAACAAGGAAATACACAAACAAACACAAACAAGAAGCACCGACACTGCCCTCAACGCTGCAAGAATCCACACCGCCACTGGAGGCGGCGCGTGAACAGCACGTGCCGTCACAAGAGTCTCCCCAGCAGCGAAACAACCGTCTCCAACCACCGATCACCGCCAACCATGACCTGACAAGATGGCGAGATCCACACGCGCTAATCTTATTTTATTATTAAAATCTTTTGGTCATTAATTTGCTTGTCATTTGTGTTTCTGTGTCCAAACGATCCCATCCATAACTCTGAAAGGATTCATTGAATCCCAAATCTTCAAATAATGTCGATTAATTTACTAAGTAAATTGGCAATTTCTACAACAAGACAAAGTGATATTGATCGTCTTTTTCAGAAAGAGCAAAAATTCCACTGGAAATATAGACTGCAAATCATGTAAATCACAGACTAATAGGGAGCCCACTACTCCCACTACATGCCCCACAAGGTCAGGGCTTGTAAACGAAAGTCTACTTTTGCTTGGAAGATTATGTGCTTGGGGCCCACTTACTAATGCAACCCAAATCCAAGTATAATCGTTTATTTCGGTCTAAAATATTTTTTATAAAAGTTTCTTTTTTTTTTTAAAAGTGTTTAGTGCGGCGTAAAATATTAATCAACCTGATCGAAAATGTTTTCAATTGATCATGAAAATTAACATTTACGACGGGTAAAATGGTTTATGATTTTCTTCGTAAATCATTTTTCGCTACTTTCTAACACCTTTGGGTAAGCGATTGTGAGAAGACCCATTATGAAATTTACCTGCCTAAATACTTGTTTGGACAGATGGGTCTCACTAAGGCCTTTGTCCCTTCCCAAATTACAAGCAATATGTGTAGGTGATTGTACTGGATCTCATTCTCACCCCTGAAAGTCTTCTATTTCCCACACTCACTTCCTCCACAACTTTTTCTCATCGTCTTTCTCTTCCTCGCATCTCTCTAGATTATATATGTGTGTGTGTGTATGGCGATTTGTCATACGAATCAAACGCTGGAAAGTATTTTTCAAATCATTTTCAGAGTTGCAAACAAACAACAAATAATAGCCAATTTTTTTAAAAGAAAAAGAAAAAGAAAAAAAAAAAAAAAAAAAAAAGGGTTCAATTTTTCAGAAAATATTGTACGCCGAAACATACGGAAAAAAAATCTCTCATCTCTCTTAACAAGCTTTCTGCATAATTACAAGGAAAGCTATATATGAAGGGGGAAAATGCCAAACCCATAAAGTTGTTTCCATGTGCGAGTACTTGAACTTGGTTGCATGGAGAATTTTGTGAAACCTTCAAGGTCAAGACATCATTGTCGTGGCCAAATAACTACCGTCCACCGAGAAAATGGGTCATCAAGTGGTGTTCTTTCGGCCCTTGTGTAGTTATTCATATTTCTATCTTCTCATAATGCTTGGAACCTTGTTTGGTTGTGGGCCATAATTCAATTTTGTTGGGTGTAAAATAGTCGGATTCTTAAGAGAAGAGACAGAAAGGGCCAAACAGTGAGAAAGAGTCGAAAGACTATGATTGGAATCTTGTTTGGCAGTAGCCTGGACTCCACGTCTAGTGGGTAGTGGAAGAAAGCTGGAAGCTGCCCCAAGATTGTGAGAGACAATTCATCTAAAAAAAATTATTGTGAGAGACAGAGAGATTTTGATGGGTTCACTACTTTTTAGAAAATAATTGGTTATTATTGCTTTTAATACAATTTTTTAATTCTGAACAAATTTTCGTACCAATATTTTAAGACCAAGAAAATTAAGCAGTAAAAATTAACAAGTAAATTTAATTGTTTAGTTCTTAACGTGATAAATGTAATATTAATTATTACAGCAGTTTATAACAGGGGTAAAATAACAGCCCCTAACCGCCTATAATTACTGACCGTAAAACCGTTTTTAAAAGTGGTTGGAAATAACTGCTAACCACCCCTAGTTAGCGGTTTTTGAAAAGGCGGTTTTTAGTGTTTAACACAAAAACAGAGTCGTTTCACCCTAAACTCTAAAGAACAAAAAAAATAAAAATAAAAACCCTCTCGAGTCTCATCTCCATTCTCTCATTCTGTCTCAAGTCTCAACATGCTGCCAACCCCCCCTCTCTCTCTCTCTTTGTATGCAGTATTCATTGTCTTCCATCACCGCCGCACTGCCTTCCTCTCCCTCGCTAGATTGCACATCCCTCATCCAGGTATCAACTGATTGAATATTTTTTAATTTTTGTTTTTGTTTTTGTTTTTGTTTTACCAAGTCACTATAGTCAACATGCATATCTCACTAATATCTCTAAGTTCTTCACTGATTTTAGATGAGAATCAAGCTAGATGTTCATAGAATTTTGTACAGAAGATTTTGTTTAGGGTTTAAGATCTTCGTAGAATTTTCACCGAAAATTTATTACCATTGACCTTGTTGGAGGATTAGTTTATAAGATAAGGGTGTGTTTGGGATTGCGATTGCGATTTCACAGATAAAAAGTGCGATTTTAAACCAAATCGTAGAAAATAAACCATTTGAAAATTACGTTTTTAAAAAATTACGATTTGAAAAAGCAGATCGCAACTGCTTTTTCAAATCGCAAGCAATAGGGAGCTTTTTTGAAAACGCAGAATTTTAAAAGGTTAACCTATGATTTTAAAGGTCAAACTACGATTTTGTCAAATGCTAAACTGCATTTTTTAAAATTACTTTTTCAAATCGCACATTTTTAAATCGTCATTTTTAAATTATACTTTTTAAAATTACAAAATCAAACCGACCGTAAATCTTATAAGAAAATTAAACATAGTGTTTACTAGTCAGCTCAAGAATGGCTGCCGACTATGCCACTGTGTAAGTCAGATCTTTTTCCTTCACCTGTGGAATCTAAACTTCTCGAGATTTCTCTGATTCCCTTTCTGTAAAACCAGCACTTTTTTGTAATCCCACAATTATGTCCTTCCTAGCTATTGCTTTTCAATCTGCTGGATAGAGAAGATTGCTTTTTACCCGTAGAGTTTCCCCTTAACTAACCTTTTTATCTTTTAGTGTACGTGTTAATTTCAAGATCTTATAAGCAGTATTTTTGCAATGTTAAGGTTGTGACATTGACAATTTGCTTTTTCCTTTTCCCATTTTTTCTATAAGCAAATGGAAGTTAATTGTTTTTATAGATCATATAATTCAAGACTCAAGGTTGAAGTACCAGCTTTTGCATCTCTAAACAGAAATTTATTAATCTTGGTTTACAAAGCCATTCTATTATTAGTAGAATAGGTTATATCTAATATGTTCTGCTGGTTGATTGTTAAATAAATTTTATTATCTATTTAATAACAGATAGAGGACACTCTTAGTGATGCAACTGAGCCTGTTATGGTAGAGGACAATCTTGAAACATCTTCATCTGTAAATGTTGGAAGCTCCGCACCTTCCCTCCAATCACAACAGTCACAATATAAAAACTACCCGATAATCAATCCATTGTATGGAATCACTCTAAAAAAGTGGATTTGGTCGATAAGAATAACCCTAAAGCTATGTGCAATTACTGCAATAAATTGATAGGGTGTCACTATAAGAGAAATGGCACTTCACCCATGATGACCCACATTACCTCTAATTGTCTAAACTCTCCACTTAAGAAATCAAAACTACCCAAAAACCAAACATTGTTGCAAATGTCATTTAAGAAAACGGTAGAAGACGCTAGTGGTAACCAAATGGGATTCATGAAGTATGATTCAAATAATGTAAGAAATTTGGTTGTTCGGTATTTCATCAAAAGTGAGCTGCCTTTTAAGCATGTGGAAAGTGATGGGTTTAGAGAATTGATGAATGGAATTAAACCTAGGTTCAAAGTACCATGTCGTATTAATTTACAAAAAGATTGCATGAAATTATATGAAGAAGAAAAGCTTAGGTTGAAGGCTTTTTTTGAGTGGTAAAAAGGTTTGCATCATTACCGATACATGGACATCCCTGCAAAATATAAACTACATGTGTGTTACCGCTAATTTCATAGAATCTAATTGGACAATGCTGTTAGAGTATATTATGGGATTTGATATAAGAGATTTATTGTAATTATTGTTATCTCATATAAATCGGATTTGAAGGTAATCAAATCTGATTGATTTGATTGTAATTAGATTTGATTGAAATCAAATCACATTGATTCAATTAAAATACTTATCTACCCAAACTCTCTCAAATTTTCCTATAAATAGGAGCCTGATGTATTGTGAATTCATCAAGAGAAATAAGAGTATAATGTAGCCCTTTGAGCTTTATCATGTGGATGTAGATCATAGACCGAACCACATAAAATTTATTGTTCTTATTTTTTTCATTCTGCTTTTCATTTTATATTTATTAGCATTATCTTTTTTTTCATGGTATCAGAGCCATAGGCTAACGCCAATGTTCGATCCTAATATGATTTTTTTTCTTTTCATCATTTTTATTGCCTTGTTCTTGATAGTCAATACCTTTTACAAATCTTCTCACCACAGATCTTGCATAATTGTATTTGACTTAAAAAAAAAAAAAATAGGTGTCTGTTCTTTGGATCCCGTTCGTTTACAGCCCAGAAAAGTTGTTGGCACACTATGTGTGTTTCATGATCGAAAAAAAAATAAAAAAAAATTATTTGTGCTCTCAATATTCGGATCTGCCCTTAGTTAGTGCCGTCGATGACTTCATATCACGCCAGCACCCATTGGCCGTTGCCTCTACCGCGAGACGAGAAGATGTCTCTCTACAGGCCAGTTTTTTGTTCTTCGTGCTTCAGAAATTCAATTGTCTTCTTTTGTTTGTTTGGATTAATATATATATATATATATATATATATATATATATATATATATATATATATATATATATAAATATATTAAAAGAGGCTAAGTTGCCCACCTTTAGGCCCTTGGTTGGCCAAATCTTTGATCTTATTGGTTTAACTGTTGACCGAGACCTATCTCCTAGCTTCTATGGTAATTTTTAAAACCCAGGCCTCTCGCAAATATAGTTGGCTCTCATTTCAGCCCATAATTAGCTCTTATTTTGGCCCATCTTTTCTTGCCATTTGTGGTATTTTTAAAACCTATGCCTATTTTAGCCCATAGTTGGCTTAATAAAATTTAAGGCACATCTCTAATTACGCAACGCCTCCAGTCATCATTGTCGACCATCGATCGGGAGGAGAAGAAGAAGCTCGTTGCAAACTCAAGCTTTCAGATTGTTCCACCTTGAGTTTGAGGGGAGGTGTTAGAGTATATTAGGGGATTTGATATAAGAAATTTTATTGTAATTATTGTTATCTCCTATAAATCAGATATGAAAGTAATCAAATCACATTGATTTGATTACCATACTTATCTACCCAAACTATCCCAAATTCTCCTATAAATAGGAACATGATGTATTGTGAATTCATGAAGAGAAATAAGAGTATAATGTAGCCTTTTGGGCTTTATCCTGTAGATGTAGGTCATAGACCGAACCACGTAAAATCTCTTGTCTCTATTTTATTATTTTTACTATTGTCTTTATTTTCCTATGTGATTATCTTTTCTTTCAAATGCTTAAAAAAATATTCAAGTTTGGCCTAATTTCCAATCATAGGGGTAAAACTATTGGAAGAATGATAGAATTGGAAGAATGATAGAGTATTCACTATTACAATCGATAATGCCTCAATTAATGATGTGGGGATTGAGCATATGAAAAGGATGATGAAGGGCAAGAATTCTACTGTTTTGGGAGGTGAATTTTTTCACATGCGGTGTGCTGCTTATATTTTAAACCTTATTGTAAATGAAGGCTTGAAAGACTTAGATGACTATGTTTCTAATAAAAGGAACACAGTGAGATATGTGAGGTCTTCACTGTAGAGGATGGCAAAATTTAAAGATTGTATAAGCAGGAAAATATTTAATGTACGAAGATGATGTGTCTAGATGTTCCAACTAGATGGAACTCTACATATTTAATGTTGAGCACCGTTGAGAAGTACCAATAAGCTTTTGACCTATTGGGGGAGGATGAGCACAATTATTTTGTTGTTCCTCAAACTATTGATTAGGAAAATGCTAGGACATTTGTGACTTTTTTGCAAACTTTTTATGATGTCACATTGATGTTCTCTAGTTCAACTTATGTCATCTCCAATTCATATTTCTTGCAAATTTGTATTATTTAACATACCTTGAATGGCGATTGTATCAGTCTTGATCAGGTCCTAAGTTTTGTGAGTTTTAATATGAAAAGTATTGGGCGACTGGATATGATTAACTTAATGTTGTATGTTGCTTTTGTTCTTAACCTGCGTTCCAAGATGAAGGCGTTAATGTTTGGTTAAAAAAATAAAATGGGCATGTGTGGGTGGATCAAATAGAGGTAAAAGTGAGAGACCTCTTGAATCATTTAATTAGGCAATACAATAAGTTTCATTGGGGGGGGAGGGGGTTATCTAACATTGTTGTAGATATAGGAAAATCAAATGTCAATCATTTGAATGTTCGTAGTGATGGTAGTAAGGAAGGTAGATAGAGACAATTTAGGAAGATATTCTCTCAATACCTAGTGGCAGAGAATGACTTGGAATGTATGTCGGAGGTGGATTGATATTTATTGGATGGGTATGAAGCAAATATCATAGATTTTGATATCTTAACTTGGTGGAAGGTTAATGCACCAAAATATCCTACTCTTGCAGAGATAGCTCGTGATGTATTAGTCATCCTTATTTCCATCGTTGCCTCTGAGTCAGCCTTTAGCAACGGAAGACGTGTATTGGATCCCTTTAGGAGTCCATTGTCTCCACTTACCGTTGATGCCATGATTTGCACACAAGACTAATTAAAGAACCGCTCAATCAACAATGAGGAAGAGTTGGAGGACTTTAAGAAAAGCTATGATGAGCATGGTAAATGTTTATGAATTAGTTATTTATAAATTCATTGCACTTACTTTTCATTATTTATTTATTTAACGCAAACTTTTTCTATTGTAGATGGGCTTCACAATCAACCTTCAAATTCAAGGACTGAAACATTATGCTTAGAGGAATGTTATCATTTTTTGACTTGTCATGATATTTATATTACAATACAATTGCCTAGTTTGTCAATTTTTTTAAGTTTATAATATTTCTCGTTGTTATTTCCACAGAATTTTGCTAGAAGACCAAATGGGAGTCGTGCCATTGTCCTTTTTTTGTTGTTATTGTCTTATTGGTTAAATTTCTCTACTAAACTTTATTTGTTTGAATTCACTTGAGTGGGAATGGAAGTGGAAGTGAATATATTTATGTTGGGTTTGATTATTTGAATTTTCATTTATATGTTGAGTGTGGGTGCGTGGACTATGAATATAATTGTTTTGAATTGTTGATGGAAGTGGAAGAAAAAGTGAATTGTTTATGTTGGGTTTGATTATTTGAATTTTCATTTATATGTTGAGTGTAACGCCCCAAATTTGAACCAGCAAATTCGTAAGCAGAAACCTCCGGTTTCCACGTGACGTTACTACCTCAGAGATAAACTCTCGCAGCGGAATATATTTATTTCTTCTAAAGCCTTAGTAATTGATAACATAACACATTTAGAGCTTTATTGAGTGATAAACGTAATTAAAGTATTACATTTCAAATTGATACAAGAATTCACTACAATCATCAACTACATTATCGAACAGTTCTAATTCCTGTAATGTTAACAAACTCCTATCCTTGAGCTTTATACACTTTCGTACCTGCAACATGGGCTATACCGCCCATATATAAATACATGGGTCAGTCAACTGCTTTCAATAATGATAAGATTACTGATTTAATTAAAAGTATGCGATGCAACAATGTGTAGTGCAACAATATGAGAACAATTATAAACACTTATGCCAAGGACTCAAACTCCGAAATCTCTATTCTTTCTACGGGCTTTTCACTGAGGGTCCTTTCTTAAGGCCTCAGTCCTGGGTTGTCTATCCCTCTCAGAGTACCAAACCCACATACTAGGGTTGTCTATCTCTCACAGGGCCTCAAATCCCACAAAATTCCATGGATGTCTATCTCTCTCAGAGCCTCAAACCCACCAACTGGGTTGTCTATCTCTCTCAGAGCTTCAAAACCGAGGATGTGTATCTTTCCTATATCCATGGATGTCTATCTCTCTCAGAGCCTCAAACCCACCAACTGGGTTGTCTATCTCTCTCAGAGCTTCAAAGCCGAGGATGTCTATCGCTCCTAAATCTAATCTGAATGTCTATCCCTCAGAGCTTCAAACCCACCAACTGGGTTGTCTATCCCTCTCAGGGCTTCCTATCTGTCTCTATGCCTTAATACTAAAACATGACATGTTACAAACAATATGCTCCAAACAAGATGCATACTTATTAAATAAAGCAGGATATCAAATATTAAAGAAAGCTCTACTTGTATCACCCTGAGTGAGTAAGGAATACTCACAGTCTTTTTGTACAGTTTCTCAGTTCATCATATTAAGGATTTTTACTAGAAAATCCAGTGAAAATAGTGAGTTCGGTCGCCGGAAAGTCGCCGGAAAAGTCGCCGGAGTGTCTACCGGAGACGGGTCGCCGGTGGGTCAGGTTTCCGGGTTCGGGTCATGTGTTGGGGATCACTGCCGGGTTTGGGCTCAGCGGGCCTGGGCTGAAGTCAGCCCATGGGTCTGCAGGTCTGGGCTACGGGTTTTGGGCCTCTGTGGTCTCACGGTTCGGGTCATGATTTCACGCACGGTTACTGGGTTTGCGGGTTAGATCTCGCCGGGTCTGAGATGGGTTTTGACCAGTAGCTGGGATCTGGGCTATGGGTTCTCACGGGCTCGCCGGAGGTCGTGTCGTCGGTGTCTTCTGGCCTCGTCGGCGCCACCCACCGGAGGATCGGGTCCGGGCACTCCTCAACTTCCCGATCTCCCTCGACATCTCACGGTCTCTCTACTCTCGGGTCTGCTACAATCGGCCGGAACCCGGCCGAGTTTGGATCGATCTGCTACGGTTCGGCTGGGTCACGGGTCACAGGTTCTGCTACGGTATCTCCGGGTTTCACCTTCACGGGCCACCCGGATCTCTCTCTTCCCATCTCTCAGGTGCTGCCTTTCTCTCCGTTTCAGTCTCACTCTCAGACAACTTCTCTCTCTCTCTCTCGATTAGTTTCTCTCTTCTCACATCTCACGCTCTCATTGCTCTGACTTTCACTGTGCCACCGTGAAGAAGAAGGCAGAGAAGAAGAAACTTAAGGAACTAAAGTGGGGTTATAAAATAATGAAGGAAGAGAAGGAAGGTGCTGGAAATAGTGTTCCAATTATGATAGTCGGCCACTTATAAATATAATATCATTAAACATAATGTGCTGGAAAGAAGGGATAACAAGAAAAGGAGCAGGCATAATGAAAAAGAAGGAGAAGTGCGTCTGCAGAGGGAAGGTGCTCGACTATATAATGTGGTTAATAAACTAATAATGGAAACTAATGATTATATTATAGAGTTTATTCTATTCATGAGTGCAATGACAAGCTGCCCACTAATTACTCATTGCATCGATAGACTTATAATAATGAGGAGTGGAGAAAATGGTGGGAATAATTAGGCAGAGTAGGAGTTTCAGTGCGGCAGATTGAAGAACACCGAGTAGATTAAAACTGTGAAGTGATGCGTTGGTTGGGAATTATAATTAATGATATTTTATTCATATCTGCCTATTTTATTAACTTAGTAAATTTTCGGATTATCAGATTTATTAAAACACCGTTTATTAAATCAGTTGAAAATATTTATCAAACAATTGATCGTTTATTTATTCACATAATAATCATTTTTCATCTTTAATCAAATTATTAATATGTTTTAAAAACTGGGGCGCTACATTCCTCCCCCCTTAACAGAATTTCGTCCCCGAAATTCGTAAACTATGCTTCGCATAAAGTTTACATTAAGGGAAGATTTAGATTCCTAAATCTTAAGTCTAGTGATACAGTTTTTACGAAAGGCATCTAATTATTAAACAAGAAAGCTAAACAAGTATACTGCACCGTGTGATAATTATCAAATATAAAATTTTAAATTCATTATAACAAGGAGTATGACAGATTAAGCCGAGGTGTAGTTTGAAGAAAAGAAAACATTTCATTTCTCATTATAGGAAAATTTCTTGCACAACAAATCTCTTTTGTGATGATGTTTTCTGATAATCTTGGTGGAAGGCTTGCCAAATAGAAACATGGAAACCAGGAAGAAGAGGAAGGCGAGGCAAGCAATCCAGAAAGGATATGAGTGCGGTACTCATATCGGTTGTGCTTTCTCTTCTGTTGCAAATCGCCATCACCGGATTGAGAGTAGATGCCAGAAAAGCTTATGGTGAGGCGAAGGAAGAGAAAGATACTTCATCTTAGAAGCATGATCAAGGATAATCTTGCTTCTGTGTTTGTGAATCTGGTTGTGATGCTGCATTTTTCTAACTTTAGGTTTGGAAATTTGGTTATGGAACTACTTCTTCTTTCGTAGGAGGCGATGATAAGTACAGACTAGAAGGAAAATTTGGCTCTCAAAGTGTGAAGGGTTGAGAGCTCAAGGGTGCGCTTTGCTTGAGAGAAGACGAGTGAATTTATAGGGGAGATTTGAGAAGGGTCGGTGCAAGTGGTACAGACAGTGGATCGTAAAATCTCCATTCTTTTTCTCGGAATGCTCATCCAGCTCATTCTCGGGATGCCCCTCTACGACTGCTAGTTGCGGAAAATGCGGCGATGAATTCGGAAAAGTCTTTGGGTGAATTCGGAATTCGAGAAGGTGAAAAGGGTGAAAACTTGAAAAGAAGAGCACTCGTGATTCGAGGGCTGTCTACAAGTGGTAGAGGCGGCTGCGCTCAGAATGACGTTGATTAGACTGCGTCTCGTTCACTGATTAAATCTTCATTCCTTCCCTTCAGATCTTTCGAATAACAGCTTCATTTCTCCTTCAGGTCCTTTGAGGAGTATCATCATTTTCTTAGTTTTCCAAAAATGGCTTCTTCATCTTCTCAAAATAATTTTGATCTGAATGCTGCGCCTGTAGTACCAGAAATTTGGCGCCCATTGTTCCTATCTCAGAGAGGTCCTCTTATGACTAATGACTCTGTGATGCTGAGTGATGCAGCAGCTGCATCCGTGGCTCAAGGCATCATAACTCATCGAGATGAAAAATTATTGGCGGATAGGACTGATGTCCAAGCCATCAATGACTCTCTGGCATTCAGTATTCAGGGTGCCTCTTCTGTTTCAAATATGGCTCGACGTCTGCAAGCTCGAGGGAACGAAGTTCAAGCGTTGAAAGCTCAAATTTTGACTTTGCAGCGAAGGTATATGGGCTTTAGGCGAAGGAATTGGGTTCTACAGCAAGAAAATAGAAAACTGAAGAAGGTGGTAAATTCGTATGAGAAAAACTTGGGAAGGAGGTATGCTGATTTGGAGCAGAACACCAACCGACTCCGAGAACAACACCAGGACCTCTTGCGTGTAGTCCAAAACCTCAGGGTTTTCCGCCCAGAAACTTAGTCAGGTATTCTATTTGATCTAGCAATTCTTTATTTACAAAAATAAATAACTAACTGCAGTATTATGAAATACCTGCAGGTATAAGCATACCAGTATTCTCCGGAAATGGTGCAGAAAAGGTCCTGTTTTGCAAGTCTATTTTTTTTTTTTTTTTTTTTTTTGAATCAAAAGTAGTTCATTTGTAAGACAATAATTATTCTTTTACGCACCGTTCTTATTATCTAATATGTCTGTAATCCTTTGAACTAATTATTTCTACTCGATCTTTTACTAAGGTGTAATTTTTATATGGTACTATGTTCTTCTTTCTATTTCTGCATAATTACTATTATCCTCAAATTTCATTAGATTAAATCCTTAGTATTACTCCAATTTAGTTATGCAGTCAATCAATACTTAAATTTGCTAATCATAAACTTATCCATCAAGTAAGGATTTCTAAGAGAATCAATAAATCACATAATCAAGATTTTATTTAACTTAAGCTCTAGAAAACCTCAATAATATATAAACTTCTCTTAAAGTTCATCAGATGCATAGGAAAAACAATCTCTCCATTAATCATCAAATCATTTGATTAACTAATTTCCTCAACATATAAAATTAGTAATTTACGCTTTATACACCTATCTTCAAAAGATACCAGATTTGGAATAATAGATACTCATTAATCATAGCATACCTTTCCTTACATTCTAGGGTTAATTGGATAGACCTCAAAGCTTCAAAATTTATCTCTGATCCTTAGGTTATCCTTATTATGGTTATGGGAAAGTTGTATCTCTAAGCACATGAAATATCTATAGAGTGATTTATAAATTTACTAACTTAATATCCATAAATTATTTCAACAGATTAAACATTTGGATTCTGTAATCTATATCTCCAAAAAGAAACATTTATGACTATACCTCAAAATAATACTAGATATCAAATCATCTTAATTCTGAAATTACTTCTATTTACATACCTCTGGTTTCTTATCCCCTTACGCTAGGATCATCATCAAGGTGGAAGGTTTCTGCACTAAAATACATCACACAAAGTATTTTATAAAAATGGTTTACACTTATAGCTCTTGTGTTATTCTTAGACATCTAGGGTCAAGTCTTAAGGTCCTCAGAGCAAACTGCTCTGACACCATACTGTAACTTACCCAAGTTACAGTATGACACTGACTGTTTACGAGGTCGCAGAACAACTGCTTTGATACCATTCTGTAACGCCCCAAATTTGAACCAGCAAATTCGTAAGCAGAAACCTCCGGTTTCCACGTGACGTTACTACCTCAGAGATAAACTCTCGCAGCGGAATATATTTATTTCTTCTAAAGCCTTAGTAATTGATAACATAACACATTTAGAGCTTTATTGAGTGATAAACGTAATTAAAGTATTACATTTCAAATTGATACAAGAATTCACTACAATCATCAACTACATTATCGAACAGTTCTAATTCCTGTAATGTTAACAAACTCCTATCCTTGAGCTTTATACACTTTCGTACCTGCAACATGGGCTATACCGCCCATATATAAATACATGGGTCAGTCAACTGCTTTCAATAATGATAAGATTACTGATTTAATTAAAAGTATGCGATGCAACAATGTGTAGTGCAACAATATGAGAACAATTATAAACACTTATGCCAAGGACTCAAACTCCGAAATCTCTATTCTTTCTACGGGCTTTTCACTGAGGGTCCTTTCTTAAGGCCTCAGTCCTGGGTTGTCTATCCCTCTCAGAGTACCAAACCCACATACTAGGGTTGTCTATCTCTCACAGGGCCTCAAATCCCACAAAATTCCATGGATGTCTATCTCTCTCAGAGCCTCAAACCCACCAACTGGGTTGTCTATCTCTCTCAGAGCTTCAAAACCGAGGATGTGTATCTTTCCTATATCCATGGATGTCTATCTCTCTCAGAGCCTCAAACCCACCAACTGGGTTGTCTATCTCTCTCAGAGCTTCAAAGCCGAGGATGTCTATCGCTCCTAAATCTAATCTGAATGTCTATCCCTCAGAGCTTCAAACCCACCAACTGGGTTGTCTATCCCTCTCAGGGCTTCCTATCTGTCTCTATGCCTTAATACTAAAACATGACATGTTACAAACAATATGCTCCAAACAAGATGCATACTTATTAAATAAAGCAGGATATCAAATATTAAAGAAAGCTCTACTTGTATCACCCTGAGTGAGTAAGGAATACTCACAGTCTTTTTGTACAGTTTCTCAGTTCATCATATTAAGGATTTTTACTAGAAAATCCAGTGAAAATAGTGAGTTCGGTCGCCGGAAAGTCGCCGGAAAAGTCGCCGGAGTGTCTACCGGAGACGGGTCGCCGGTGGGTCAGGTTTCCGGGTTCGGGTCATGTGTTGGGGATCACTGCCGGGTTTGGGCTCAGCGGGCCTGGGCTGAAGTCAGCCCATGGGTCTGCAGGTCTGGGCTACGGGTTTTGGGCCTCTGTGGTCTCACGGTTCGGGTCATGATTTCACGCACGGTTACTGGGTTTGCGGGTTAGATCTCGCCGGGTCTGAGATGGGTTTTGACCAGTAGCTGGGATCTGGGCTATGGGTTCTCACGGGCTCGCCGGAGGTCGTGTCGTCGGTGTCTTCTGGCCTCGTCGGCGCCACCCACCGGAGGATCGGGTCCGGGCACTCCTCAACTTCCCGATCTCCCTCGACATCTCACGGTCTCTCTACTCTCGGGTCTGCTACAATCGGCCGGAACCCGGCCGAGTTTGGATCGATCTGCTACGGTTCGGCTGGGTCACGGGTCACAGGTTCTGCTACGGTATCTCCGGGTTTCACCTTCACGGGCCACCCGGATCTCTCTCTTCCCATCTCTCAGGTGCTGCCTTTCTCTCCGTTTCAGTCTCACTCTCAGACAACTTCTCTCTCTCTCTCTCGATTAGTTTCTCTCTTCTCACATCTCACGCTCTCATTGCTCTGACTTTCACTGTGCCACCGTGAAGAAGAAGGCAGAGAAGAAGAAACTTAAGGAACTAAAGTGGGGTTATAAAATAATGAAGGAAGAGAAGGAAGGTGCTGGAAATAGTGTTCCAATTATGATAGTCGGCCACTTATAAATATAATATCATTAAACATAATGTGCTGGAAAGAAGGGATAACAAGAAAAGGAGCAGGCATAATGAAAAAGAAGGAGAAGTGCGTCTGCAGAGGGAAGGTGCTCGACTATATAATGTGGTTAATAAACTAATAATGGAAACTAATGATTATATTATAGAGTTTATTCTATTCATGAGTGCAATGACAAGCTGCCCACTAATTACTCATTGCATCGATAGACTTATAATAATGAGGAGTGGAGAAAATGGTGGGAATAATTAGGCAGAGTAGGAGTTTCAGTGCGGCAGATTGAAGAACACCGAGTAGATTAAAACTGTGAAGTGATGCGTTGGTTGGGAATTATAATTAATGATATTTTATTCATATCTGCCTATTTTATTAACTTAGTAAATTTTCGGATTATCAGATTTATTAAAACACCGTTTATTAAATCAGTTGAAAATATTTATCAAACAATTGATCGTTTATTTATTCACATAATAATCATTTTTCATCTTTAATCAAATTATTAATATGTTTTAAAAACTGGGGCGCTACATTGAGTGTGGGTGTCTGAACTATAGATATAATTGTTTTAGATCGTTGATTTTTTTATGTTGTAAATTTTCATTTATATGATTGTTAAGTAAATAATCCAATATTACCGCTCATAATAGACATTTGACACCAACAAAAAAATATGTATCATACATTTAAAGCCCTAAAAACTGAAAACTAAGAAAAAAAAAAAAGGGTTAGCGGTTTGTAGTTAGCAGTTGGCGGTTATATAACCGCTAACCGGCAATTATTTCATACCGCCTAGGCGGTTAGCGGAAGCGGTTGCAGTTAACAGTTTTAGCTAATAACCGTTAACTAGCCACAACTGTCTTTTTACCCCTAGTTTATAAAAGCATCCACTTCGGATCCTCTAAAAGAATTCTTCGAGGTTTTAGGAATAACCCCCCACTTTTTCTATTTTATAGATTCATTTTCAAAAAACACACTACATCTC
Organism: Alnus glutinosa; assembly: GCF_958979055.1. Classification (NCBI taxonomy): domain Eukaryota; kingdom Viridiplantae; phylum Streptophyta; class Magnoliopsida; order Fagales; family Betulaceae; genus Alnus; species Alnus glutinosa. The sequence continues at coordinate 1,767,956 of NC_084891.1, read as the reverse complement.
ATTCTTTATTTCGAAGAAAGACTCTTTTTTCTTTTTCTTTTTTCTTCTTTTTTTGTTTCTTTTAGGCTTAAAGAATTAATTTTTGGAAAGAGAAATTAATCAAATAAAAGATAAAGGATATACCGTGATTCTTGAGCAAAAATCAGATGTAGGGCAAATTTAAGGTGTGATTCTTCATTATTTGAAGATAAGTATTGTTTAAAGGATCAAATGTAGATGTTTTAAAGGGGTTGAAGTAAAAGCTGTAGTATCCCGAACGGCACGCTTTATGTTTTCTCTTCTTCTTTTTTTCAAATGGGGTCCAATATGCTTCTCCATGTCTCGTTACATCCTTAAAAGTGTGCCCAATGAAGTAAACTAGAAAAGAGTCATTTCTCTTCAAACAAGTATTGGTCGGAACCAATTATTATGCCTTTGTGTTTTAAGACATATATCTCCCACCATCACATAAAGATAATGTGGAAAGGGTTGGCTCATGTTTCCCTTATCTTTCAAACATGAAGATAAAATCACTTGATGGCTGCTAAAAAAGCTAAATATCACTAAAAGTGGGAAAGACAAACATATTGCTTTCATGTCAGCTTTGCTGCTTGCAGTTTTTAATTTGCCTTACATCCATGACAGAGTCCATCAGCTTCAGAATTTTCTTCATGTTCACACTCTTAAATCTAGCTATGAATCTATGATATTGATACCCATGATTTAGCTCAATACCTGTCTAGATTCATTTTGATATTCATATCTATTATTGGGTCTCCTCGATGCATACTCTTTGGCTGTGTTTGGATGTCTCAAAGGAAGCAAATATATATATTTTTATCAATTTGTTGACCTCACGCAATGCATAACAAAGATGATGATGTGCCATCTACTTAATTATTGATACATCTATGAATATGAAAAGGATTTTAGAGAGTGGGGATATAATAGATTTTTTCTCGTATGGTCCTGCTGAAATCAAACAGTATTGCTAGCCTCTAGCATTTTTGACCAGGTGAAAAGGTGGGGATCCGGATTCTTTCAAGTTCTAATGAACTGGAAAGGAGCTTGTTGATAGCTTCGGTCTCTTTAATCAAGGCCAAAAAAATAGCCACGTCATCAAGAAGAAAAACACCCAAGTAAAACCCAATGAATTCGTCACCCAAGGAAACCATCTCCATTTCTTCCATTTTTTTCTCTTCCACCAAAACCCTCTTCCCTCCCCCCAAGTTCAGCGTACACCACCAGCAACACTGCTTGCAAGGACGGAGCCAGAAACTCTTATGGGCAGGGGTCAAGGGCCAAACAAAATTATTGGTATGGGCCAGGAGCCTAAATTTTATTTTTTTACCTTATAATTTTTTTTTTACCTAATATTTTTTTGTTGCTTTTTGAAATTGAGGGGGGCCATGGCCCCTGCTAGCCCCCCTGCCGGCCCTGGCTTTTGCCCACACGCTCCTCTGCCATCCACAGATTCTGGATTTTGAAAATTGGATATTGAAAATTCTAGATTTGGAACTTACCTAATACATCGGACTAGCAGTAGGATTGGAGACAGAGGAAGAAAATATGTATAATTTCAAGCTATATGATTAAACCCACGTGTTATTGCTAAATAAACAAAAGAGATTTTTCCCATGGAATAGGTGGGATTATTTGCATGATATGGAAAATAGCTCCTCAGTTCAGTCATGGGTTTTTGTAAGGGTGCTGTTCGAAAATGGTGGGTCTAGCTTGCATTCTTTCAGCTTATGAATCTGGGATATCAAGAATTTGCTTTGCTCATTAATTTGTTTCAATATGTGCCCCAAATTCTGGTTAAAGTAGAACTCAGTCTGTCATGGTCCTGTTCGAGCGTCATGTTATAATCCTTGCTGAGAAGTCCTTGAAGACCATATCTCTACCTTTTTCTGGAGTCCTTCATTGAGTAGTGTTTTAGTGTATCTCAAGTATTTCAGTTTAGTTGAGTTTAGTAGTTGTGTTGCTGGTGGCGGAGGCTAAACTTGGGGAAGGGAGGAGTGTCTCGATGGAGGAGGAAAAAATGGAAGAAATTGAGAGGGTTTTCTTGGGTGACGGATTCATTGGGTTTTACTTGGGTGTTTTTTCTTCTTGATGACGTGACTATTTTTTGGCCTTGAATCTCTTTAAAGAAATCCAAGCCATCAACCGGCTCCTCTTCAGTTCTAATCAACTAGAAAGGATCCAAATCCAAAAGGCGGACGGTTAATAACCGCTAATCGCAAAACCGTTTTTGCAGGCAGTTGAAAAAATTACTAACCGCCGAAGGCATGGCAGTTGGCGGTTTTAGAGGTAGGTAGTTACTAACCGTTAACCGCCTACCCATATATATATACACAAAAACCATGTCGTTTCATATGGGGTTTTAAATGACATTATATATCTGGCAACAACAAAAAGAGCCAAACACTCAAAAATAGGCGTAAAATACCAAAATTTAAAAGCGGTTATGCGGTGTGATTATAGTTTTAAATAACCTCTAACTCGCAATTATTTTATAACCGCTTACCTATCAAAACGGGACAATTGCAATTATAAAAATAGAATAACCACATTTTCACCCCCTATTTATGACTTTAGAATCTTTTTGGCATATAATTTTGTAAGGTAAATGTATGTTTTTAAACAAAATCACAAAAAGTATTTTATTAAAATGTTTTTTAAAAAACGGTAGTCTAAACGTTAAAAAAAAAAAAAAAAAAAATTCCTACATTTTCAAATCACGGGTGAGAAAATTCACAAAACATAATATTTTAAAGGTTAAATTGCGATTAAAAGACCAAACTACGATTTCAAACACTTAACAGCATTTTTGAAAATCATGTTTTCAAATCGCATGTTTTGAAAATTGAAACCGTAAAACCAAACGGATCATTACCTTTATTGTGACCATTTTTCCTCTAGGATAATGGCATGCTCAATCTAAAGTAGAAATAACAGCAAGGAAAGGTTTGAACAATTACACAGTTTTTACTCTTTGTAAATTAGTGTACACGGATCAGAGCTACAAAACTAGTCAATGATAAAATATTAAACTAACAAAAAAAATACAAGATGGAGAAACAGAGCAATTAGCAGCTCACCACAAGATGCTGCAAAAAATAGAGGGATCTAAAGCTTGTCCAAACTATCACTTCATCTGGAAGAGTGCTGTCTTGCTGAGGTCTGTTGTGCTTTAAACAGAGGGATCTAAAAGCTCCGAAAGATTTATCACTCCTCAAAAGAAATGACCTCCTCTGTAACATCTAATATCTCCTCAACTTCGACTTCTTTAGCCTCGTACTCCTCCTCTTCATCGCTCACCTCTCCATCCCGGAGTTTTTGCCTCTCCAGCTTTTCTTCTTCGTGCAACCGCTTCCACTCATTCATCCACTTCTCCCATTCATCCTTCAACATCTTCCGCTTCTCACGGTCCTGCTCACTCAATAGCAATGAGACGTCCTGGTCCTCCGCCTCGTACTTTTTACTGTACTTCTTCAAGTTCTTAGCAATTTCTTCCTCTTTCTCAGGACTCAAGAATGATGGAGGCCTTGGGCGCCACAAAAACTGTCGAAAACAAGAAATCAGCAGATAATCTGATACGTAACAGCAAGGGCAGAGATAATATGACTCACCCATTTCACATACAATTGAGGGCTCATACAAATATGGGGTTCTTCCAAATTTTCCTCTATACTACTAGGAGCACTATATCTACATTTTCTTTTATGTGAAAGTTGATTAGGATTGCATATACATTCATTTTCCTACAAAAGCACCTTAAATTTGTACTTTTTACTTTGTTATCTCTCATGCAAAACAATAATAATCTACTGAATCACTTAAAATTTAGAAAGACCATTATACGCAAAAATAGGTGAGGTGTTGCCCCATTTACCTGAAAGAAATGATCCTTCAGAATCCTATAAAGCAGCTTGCCATTGAAGGACCATATGTTGAAACCATTTTCCATCTCATGAACCGAAGTCACTGCAGTTGCAACATACCTATATATCCGAAAAGGTCACATATCACACAACCAAGAGAAAAAGACAAGAAACAAATATAGCAGTTGTGCACTTCAGTTCGATTTAAACAAGGCCGGGACCTTAAATCACCCCTTATTTCAACACTACCAAAAAGCATCTCAAAATTACCTTCCGGTGGGATCCCATTCAATATCTGTCGCCATAAAATGCTCAGCTGTTGCCATGGTTTCAAGCTCATCAACATTGTAAAATTCCAACTGTCCATTGAAACCCTTTAATCCTGCTAGTATTATGTAGCGGCCTGCAGGTGACCAGAAAAGAGCATTTGCCTGCTTTCCTTTCAGAGTAGTGAGCTTTTTAACTTTCTCTGTATTGTTGGCAGAACGCATGGAGTAAAAACTTATATCAGGTCTTGGGTTATCACCATGGATAACTGCAAACCTGTGGCCTTTTGGCTCCCAAGCGAAGGAAATGATCTTATCATTCTTATTCTCAAGCTCAAAAACCTCAATTGGAATATCCCTTTCTCTTATGCGAAAAAGCTCAAAGCCGGTGTATGTGCTTTTTTTTGTTTTTGTATATCGATCAACCTTAACCGCTAGATAATCCCCATTGCTTTGCCAGTACATTTTGCAATCACTAACACTGAAAAGATTCTTCTGCCTTAACTCATCTTTACTTGGTATTTGCATGAGACTCACCTGAGAAACAGTTTAATTGCAGAACATCAATTCACCTTATTTAATAAATCAAAAAAGAACACAACTTGTAAATCAAAAAGCATCTTCATTAATAAACAACAATGCTCACCCTAGCAGGATGGTCCCCCAGTTCAGGAACAAAGATCGAAAGAATTGGATCAGTTGGTGACCAACAGAAATCCACGACATTTTCAATCTTCAAGGATTTCTTGTCAATTAGTGAAAAGGTCTCTGTTTCATAGACAGAAATAATGTTTTTCCCAATTCTGGCAAAATATTTGTCCTCTTTTCCACCGGCCCATCTGATAAAATAAAACACACTCTTAATCTCCCAGTAGACTAATGGATGATACTGAAAATAGTCATGCAGTCAGAAAAAGGGGAAAGACTTATAGCAGGTTTATGAAGATTGAAATACAGAAAAATAACCTGAAAACAGGCCACGAAACCCCTGTAACACCACCAGTTCCTCCAACAGCAAATTCATCAGCGCTTCCCTTGAAATCTCTCATCACCTTTCCAGTTCTCACATCAAAAATGCTTATGACAACCCTCTGAAACATAAATTCACATTATCAATGGTCCCAGGCTCAATGAATTTACAGTGACTTAATGAACGGCAGAGTAGGAAAAACTCACATTCGCATCACGGGGATTACTTGGTTCATGGCTGCTGTAGGTAACGAGATACCTCTCACCAGGGGAAAAGTCAATCAGCTTTACCTGAAGTTAATATCAAAAAAGCTAAATGACAAGGGAAAAGGGAACACAACATGAAATCAAAAGCTAGAAACCAAATTTCAACCTGAGGATGCGCATAACGCATAAGGCGATTAAAAGTATTGGCACCTCCCCAAACAGCAGCACCTTGCCTGTGAACTGTCGCCAAGTAAGTTCCCAATGGAGACCACTGCACAAAACTTTCAGTCCAGAACTGCAAAGGGAGACAGGAAGGACCATTCATCAAAGTGGTAATTACTAAATAAAAAAGATAACTACTTTTTCTTGCAAGACTAGAAGCATCTTATTATAAACTGACGAATTTATTAACTTCAATTAATGATGTTGTAGCAGTGAGCAGAAGTTCATTAAAATTGCAGTAGAAACAAGCCACACTAAGCTTCAGTATCTCTCTCTCACCTACACGCACATTCACACACACAGAGAGAGAGAGAGAGAGAGAGAGAGATCCTCCAAACTAATACATAATTAATGGTCTTAAGTGATAGTAACAGGACAATTAAATATAATTCCTACTCACAGCACGCTTATAAACAGGCTCAGGCTTTAGATGCCTCGCATCATTCCATAAAACCTCAGTATCCGAACCAGCACGAATGACAAACTGATCACGAGCTTTCTCATCAGTCAGCCATTGTTGAAGATTTTCCTGCAATGACATGACAATGTAAAACATAGACATTTAAAAAACACGACAAATTTTTTTTTTGATAAGTTTTTTTTTTTTTTATTATTTTGATAAGTACATTTAAAAAATACAACAAATAGCACAGACAGAAATGGAATCTGTTTGTGGGAAATTAGAGACAATAAAAAAGCATCTACTTGGTCAACATCAGAGAAACCTAAAAACCCACCTAAATCATACAAGGTACTTACTTCGCAGCAAGATAATTTATATTAAAATTGGCAAAAAAGGCACCTTTATGCATATTTAGATTATTTTTAATGCATTTATGATTTTACTTATTTTAGTCTCAGAAATATGAGCTTCAAACAAAATGCTACATATTTAAAAAAGAAAAGGGTTTTTTAAGACCATTTACCAATGTGTAATACACTTTTTCTTTCGCTATGGAAGAAAAAAATTACTTGACACTAAAAAAGTAAACATTATTTACGGATACATTCTTGCACTGCATCAAATATACTAGTGATTTGATAGCATTTTGAATCCACAACTAGTTTTGGCATGACGTAAGGACCAAGAAAGATGGGGATCAAATTTCAAAAGAATTCAAATTTAAGGGTAATATGGAAAGTTAAATAGATAATTTTTTCTCATTTATTCTACAACAGCCCATAAAGGAAAGCACCCGATCTATTTGGGGACAGAGAAAAAAGTATTATTTGTAATTGATAATTTTCATCAGAGAAATTTGAAAACATACCAAATGGTAAAGAGCAAGGAGCATTGTATCACCTCATATAAGTACAGCAAAAAAAAAAGTGGATGTTTAAAGCATAGCATTTGAGGATGGGTAAATTACTCGGTAGCTAGAATGCAGCTCATAGTGCAATTTGATGTGGATTTTACGACCAATGACAGAACACATGAAACAAACTGATTGAAGCAATTACCCCTGGAGTATAAGGCTTAGATTCAGGAGGGGCCCACTCATCTGGAACTTTCATGAATGTATCAAACTCATCAAACACGTTCAAAGCAAAAATATGAGACCTGTCCAGCTTGTACCCATTTGTCTTCTCCTTAGCGAGCTCCGCTTCCTACAATAGGGACATAAAAGAACCAGGTCTAATGAAAATGCATTAAACCACACCAAACAACAGAACAGCATTAATACCCACAGCTAGTGTTTGGAAATGTTAGCTCGACAAGTTACAGAAACTATCTACAAGCAGATGAACAGGAACTTTTAATAATAATCCAGTTGCGTATATTATTATCCAAAGGTTATCACTACCTCAGTCATTTTTCAATCAAGCCTTGTCCATCCAATTGAGATTGGATAAGCAAATTTTAGAACTCAGGAAGCAAATACAACAGCATTCAACAAACAAATCCTAAAACCAAAAAAGCAAATTCCTAACAAGTACAGCTTTCAAATATGAAAAGGACAAAGCAATGTAAAAGGAACGTAAAACATTGTTTCTTGAAGTTTATGGGCAGTCGCTTTCCATCCATAAAGAATTAATCACACTCGAACCAGATATTGTAAAACCCAATCAATTTAAATATAATGGATAGATGATTCATCTTTTACACCCATCAATTCCTGTCCTGAGGTGTATTGTTCAACACTCTTTAACATGGAAAACTTCTAATAACTATATAAATAAAAAGAATTTGTGTTTAAACTTCCATTTTATTTGGATCTATTTCTTGGTAAGAGTGGATGGACACATCTAGTAGTTTAACTCAGACTCCTAAGGAACTCTTGACAGGGAATAAGTTTAACCCAATCTTAAGCAAAGAATTGATCATGCTAGTGAAGCCCACGTTCAAAATCCTACCCCAGGTCAAATGTGCTCAACCCAAACTCAGCTCCGGTTGGATACCAGTTGGTTGATCAAGATAGATTGCAAGTAAAACGATGTTTCTTCAGTATCTTGTGTACTCCTAAATCCATTTATCACTCCTTCAAAAGTAGGCAACTGAATATTCCAGTGTCTTAAGTATGAAAGTAAAAATATATGAAAGTAAGTTTTTGCCAAATCGTAGGGAGATATAGAATTACCAGAGGAGTATTAAATTCAATAAAGCAATATCCTGATGTTTTCTGCGTCTCAGGATCAATAGGCATCCACAGCCCATCGTCCTTAATCAGACCAATCTGACCGTAGATTTTACGTATAACACCCTCAAGCTTCTCAAACTTTTCCCTAGGCACAACAGGCAAATTATCAACAATGATAATATTGCCAAAGCCAGTGTCCAACTCCACATTGTCTCCTTGATGCAGATCTTCATCGTCACTACAAAATCACAAACAAAGAATCAAAACCAGAACATAATACAGAGTGAAAAATCCAAACTAAAACTAACCCCCATGTAATTGCTAAAAAAAATGTGGAAAACGTTAATTGAAAATCTGGGCTTTTTACGTCCTTAGTCATTCTACTCAGCAAATCAAATAAATCCATATAGTAGAGCACTTTTTTCCTTAGTATTTTCTTGGACTAACAATTGTAATCAGCTCAATCAATAAAAGATCCTATTTTTATCCATTCTCCAATACAAAGTCCATAACTTTGATACAGCCCAAATATGCAGCTACAACGTTATTCGAAAAATTAAAATACAACGCTGCAACGATAAGTCATATGTGAAATTACGCATCAATATGTATGTATATTACACCCACATATCTGAAATTACCCATAAATACATGCATATAAACGTAACGTTCACTCTAAAACATGTCAATTTTCAATACTCAGCCATAAATTCTTTCCACGTTTTCTCGGGAACCAATCAGAAGGCTAAAAGCTTTGTCTTTTTTCTGGGTTTTGAATTCCCTACCTTACAATGCCAAAATCTTGGCCCGGAGGGAGGCGAATGGCGTCGAGGTCTAGACTGGCGAGATCGATGCCGAGCCGATCCGCCGTTTCCTCTATTTCCTTCATCACCATCACGTCCGCCATGGTTCTTTCTTCAGATTTCAGGCCCTCCACAAAGAAAGAGAGCTTCTAGAGAGAAAGAGATGAGAGTTTCTAGGGTTTATCGGTTTGGGAAAAAGATACGGTAAGATGGGGTTTAGTTTACCCCAAAAGATATATATATTAGGAATCGTAGATGCCGCTATGAACTCAAAAAGCAAATAAATTATGTTTCCTGATTTTGTTTGTAATTGGGTATAAAAGAGTTTTATAGAAGTTATTATATTTTTTTAGTTTTTATATATTTAAAGGCTATATTTTATATTTTATTTTACAATATTAATATGGCAATACTAATTGATCCTTATAATTTTTTTTTAACAAGGAGGGATAAGAATTGTTTGAGACTAACACCGTCAACATTGTATGAGAATTACAAAATAAAAATGTATTTATTATTAGGGAAAGTTATATTTAACCTTCCAAACTATCGGCCATTTTTAAGTGAGTAATGTTTTTTACACAACTTTCATACAACTTTTTTTTTAAGATAAACCATTAGATATTTATGGCCCACATATAAGAAAACAAATCTAATGATTGCTCATAAAAAAAAAAAAAAAAAAGTTGTTAGAATTATACAAAAGTTGTATGCAACAATCATTTCTCTTTTTAAGTAGCCCTTGAACTACCAACACTAGTACTCTGCCCTCCAAATTACTAAAAAGTGACAAAAAAATTACTTTTGTTGAAATATTTTTATAATACCCTTATCACGTGTTATTTTTCCATTGAAAAATTTTTAAAATTGAATTTAAAGAAAAAAATAAATAAATAAAGGGGGTGGCAAGCAAACCATATTTTTTTAGTTTTTTTTTTAAAAAAAAAATTATATATTTTTAATTTTTTATTATTTTTTAATTGAAAATAATACATGAAAATTGTATTATAAAAATATTTCGATAAAATGATTCTTTTTTGCACTTTTTGATAGTTTGGGAGCCAAAGTCAGGGGCAGAGCCAGCCCCCAAGTTGGGGGGGTCAAAATTAGAAAAAATAATAAAATTTGGGGTAAAATTTTAATTTTTTTTTTAGGAGAATCTTGGGGTTTGGGGGGGCCGCCACTGGCCAAAGTGCTAGTGTTGGTAGTTACTACTTCAAAAACAGCCGTAGTTTGGAGACTTAAAAGTAATTTTTTTTCTTATTATTATTGTTATTATTATTAAGTACATTACCCTATATTTCAATTGCATTCAAGGTAGTCTTTTCATGGCCACATAACAAATCAGCCATTTAGCCTTCAAATGGCACTGTTTTTTTGACAAAAATTTCAACTGTTTTTACTTAAACGACATAAATTTAAATTTAAAATTTTTATTTTTGTGGATGAATCAAATTTCAAATTTCTTCCACCTCTAATTTTTTTTTCTATAATAACTAGGATTTGTGCCACCCATTTGGGGAGAAGTGAAGGTGGAAAAAGTATTTTGAAATAATAAATATGGCTGGAGTTGGAAAAGAAATTTGATTTTTTAAAAAAATTTAATGTCTTTGTTTGACATTTAAAACGCTTTTTCTTAATGGACCACACACATTGTGAATAAATTGATCAAATTAGGATTTGAGAAACCAAATAAACAACAAACCCAAACTTTTTTAACGAAAGAGTTTTAGGCTTTTTTTAAAGCTTCCCCAAAAAACAGTTTTAGGCTTTTTCTAAAAACAACAAATTTTTTTTATTTTATTTTTTAAAGTTTTTCACCAAACAAACTTATTTTTGTCTAACACAACTTTTTATATACTAAAAACATTTCTTAAGCTCCGTAACGCAATCCCAAACAAGCCTTAAGAGTTATTTTCCCCGATCCCGCATTGATCTTGGAAACAAACGAAGCTAAATGCCTCCAACGTTTTGCCTCTCCTCCACGGCGTCGTTTGCCATAAACAAATTGCTCTTAAATCTGAACTGTCCATTTATTAAATGGAGATGTCAGTTCTTTTCTTAAAAGGATGTAAGCCGAATCCTTTTAGCATAAACTCAAGAAAAATTCTAAATGTTGGTATATATTTGGAATGTGAAGGTTAAATAAAAAGTAGTATTTAATGATTTAATCCAATGTGAATAATAAATTGGGGAAGGTAATTAGGTAATTGTAAGAATTTCATTGATAAAACATCTCAAAATTCAAATCAAACCAATGATCAGCTTAAACAAGTGAATTTTTTTTTGATAAACAGAGCCATTCTTTGACTAACAATCACTATGAGTTAGAACAACAGACTGGGTTGCATTCCACTAGTAGTTCCTGGTTCCCTTTCACTATTTGTTCCCACTGTTTGTCTGCAGCCAAAAGTAGGACACATGTGGTACAACCTGAATAAATGGTTGGCTATACGATCACAGAGGATGCTATTAAAAGAAGTTCAACATTGAGCACAAGCTCTGAAATTTGAAGTTGTGATATCTTTCCCATTCCAAAAAAAAAGAAAAAAAGAAAGAAAAAGAATTTGCATCTTCAGAAAGACAATTTACCCACCATTAAGTGCAGCAGCTAACCCAAACAATAGGATTTGAATAAGCATCAGAGTCTTAATTCACTGCACTTATCCATATGATCAAAATTATGCATCAAAACATCCAACCTCCTGATTTCCTCCATTAGTCCTCCCAATACAAGGTATATCTCTTCACAATGGGAGTGAGAATGGTCTTCTGCATTGAAAGCATGCACCTCGTTATGAATCTCTATCCAACTCCAACCAGGGACCTTTTTCACCCCCCTTTCCTTCATAAGCCTCGTCACACTAGCCTTTTCATCCCACCGCTTAAGACGCCCATACATGTTCGAGAGAAGAACATAAGTGCAGTGCTCTTCAGGCTCTAGCTCTAGCAAAAGGCTTGCTACCTCACTTGCCAATTCAATGTCACCACAAATCCTACAGGCACCAAGCAAAGTCTTCCACACCATTGCATTAGGTTCAAAAGGCATTGCCTCAATCAAAGCTTTTGCCTCATCCAGACACCCAGCTCGCCCATATAGATCGACTCCACAGGCGTAATGCTCCATTCGCAGTGGAATCCCATATTCTGATTCCATAGATATTAGAAACTTGCGTCCTTCTTCTACCAAACCAATATGGCTGCATGCAGTTAGAATCGCAACAAAGGTTATATGATCAGGTTTTACCCTTCTCTCTGTCATTAGGTAGAAGAGGTCAAGTGCAACATTTCCCTGCCCATGTTGCGCATACCCAAAAATGATTGAGTTCCAAGTGATTGAGCTGTCTTTCGGGGTATCTTCAAAGGATCTCCTAGCATCTTCAATGATCCCACACTTGGAATACATGAAGATTAGTGAGCTGGCAACATATTCATTGGCTTCAAAGCCCGATTTAAGTGCCAAGACATGAACTTGTTGACCCAATTGGAGGGTTGCTATGTCTGAGCAAGATCTGAGGAGAGCTGAAAAGGTATAGTGATCAATGTCTTCTACCACAGATCTCATATGACCAAAGAACTTCAAGGCAGCTTCACTTAAGCCAATTTGAGAAAGTCCAGTCAAGATAGAGTTCCATGAAACACGGTCCTTGGACTCCATGGTCTCAAAAATGAGCAATGCTTCTTCCATGGATCTGTTATTTGATTTAAGATACATGGCTATTAATGCATTAGATATTGGTACGGATTGTAGCAGTCCCCTTTTCATTACCAATCCATGCAAGGATTTCCCATTGCTTTTATATGCTGCATCAAAACAAGCACTAATGAGACTAGTATAAGTATAGATGTCTGGTTCAAACCCAAGCGCTTGCATATCCATGAAGAGCTTGAATGCAAGTTCTACTTTATTGTATACGAGGTAAGAAGCAAGCATGGAATTCCATGTCACCAAATCTTGGGTGCCAACAGCACCATCAAACACTCTTTTGGCATCTTCTACGGACCCACACTCTGAATATGAAGTGATTAAGGCATTGCACACGGTGTTATCAAATGCCCGCCCATCCTTTATAATTTTACTATGAATCTGCATTGTTAACTTGTAAGACTCAGCATCATCAAGCAACGTCAAAAGCGGAGCAAATGTGCCATCGTCAGGCTTCACACCCTCCCGCTCCATACAATCTAAAAGCCAAAATGCATTCGCACGATCACCCGCTTGCACATAACCAGCGATCAGCGCATTCCACGAAACAGAGTTACGCTCCGGTATGCACTGAAAAACCACATACGCATCCTCAACTCTCTCGCACTTTGCATACATGTCCAAGAGCGCACTACCAGAATAAACATTTCCTGAATAGCCCATCTTAAAGATCATAGAGTGCACTTGTTGCCCAAGATCAAGCCGATGAGCACAAGCAACCCCCTTTAGTATGCTTCCAAATGTATACCCATCAAAATCAAACCCATTTCTCTTCATGGTTCTTAGAATTTCCCACGCAATCTCGAAATTCCCACAGTTTATATACCCACCGATCATTGTATTCCAAGACACAGTATCTCTGTGGGGCATTTCCTCGAACAACTTGTGAGCAACGCATAAATCTCTGCATTTTGTATACCCACATAAAATATTGTTGGCAGTGTAGACGTCTGCGACGGCACCTAATTTGATTGCCCGACAATGGGTTTCCAAAACCGTGAAGAAAGCTCTCTCGATGAGGGAGTGCAATGGCCTCATTCATTAGCAACGACCATAAGGGTTCTCACTACTTAAATAACCACAAATCCTTCTCTTTTTTCTTTATCTTCAATACCCAGTATCAAAAAGCACACAATCTTGTCAATGCGATCATACCCATTTGGTAAAAACTTCTATTTTAACATGATCAAGCTCAACAATCAAATTGATACCAGTAAAACTTAAACAAGAGAAGCACTTTGTGAAGGCTGTTATGGTCTATTCGCCAAATCTTTGCATTTTAACTGTTCAATGACCCAAAAAATCTTTACCCATGACATAATTAAATATTATGATTATTTTAATTTTGTCCATTATTTCCAAGAATAGAACGTTTAAAATTGGAAAATGAATTTTATTTAAGAATGTCTTGAATATTATTTGATTCTCTTATTTAATAGCATCAATTTTTTAAGACTTGCTTCAAGAATGGAATGTTGGAGAATTAAATGATATTAATGCTTTTTTAATTACTTATTATTATAATTAGAGCCTTAACTAAAGAATGTTAACTATAATTAAGCCTTCATATATTTTTTCATAAATATTTTTTTATTAATATTCATTAATTGGGAGCCTTATTAAATTGGAGGCTTTATGCGACTACCTAATTTTTTTCTATATAAAGCCAGCCCTGGTTTCAAAACATGATAGATCAACCCTAATCTGACTCATTTAATTGAATGGGCTATACTCTTCAATCATAACCTACAAATTTCGTGTTAGATTCTTGTCGGATTCGAGTCGTGCCGAGACATGAGTATAAGATTAAATAGGTCAACCTTAACTCAACTCATTTAATTAAACGGGTCAAACCCCTCCCCCCAAACCGCTAATTTCGTGTTAAATTTGTGTCAGATTCACAAGTTCTGTCAAAAATTACCAACCCTCAAAAGTCGAAAGTACTCTCTAACTTGGTCCCTATTATTTCTAACTCTTTAATTGAGTATTACTATGCTACGCATACTTGTAAGTGTTAACGTATTAATTAAGTGATGTTCTGGATAAAGTCAAAGTTAAAATTGAGGGATGGAGATCTAAAACACTTTCACAAGCAGGAAAATCAGTGCTGATAAAGGTCGTTGCTTCTTCTATTCCTTCTTACACTATGAGCACTTTCTTGCTTTCGGATAAATTTTGTCATAAAATGGATGTTGCCTTCAAGAATTTCTGGTGGGGTTTTCCTAACGATAAAACCCGGAATTTGACTCTTAAGTCTTGGGCTTCTCTTTGTCTTCCTAAAAACCAAGGTGGTTTGGGTTTCCGCTTGATGAAAGATATTAACTTATCCCTTATTGCTAAGTTGGGATGGAAATTACTAACTAATCATGATAGTCTGTGGGTTTCCTTTTTTAAAGCCAAATATATTAAATATGGGAATCTTCTGTCTTGCCCTTTGGGTTCTGGATCCTTTATTTGGAATGGTATAAAAACAACAGTGCCATTTCTTACTTCGGGTGCCTGCTATATGCCACATCTACTCAGCCAGCTATCAGTTTGGACTTCTCTTTGGATTCCAACTATTTTGAATTTTACTCCTGAGGCTAGGCATTCTTCTTTACCTGCTTTATATCCGCTTTCGATAGCGGATCTTATACATCAGTCAACCAGCTCCTGGAATTTGGATATTTTGAATTTTTTGTTTCAACCTTATGTGGTTGCAGAGATTCTGAAGATTGTCCCCGATTAGCTGAAGATTCTATCTTATGGACTCCATCTTCTTCAGGGAAGTTTTCCACTAAATCTATGCATCACCATATTACTTCCTTGAGGCAGGTTCAGGTTTCTCCCTTGACAGCATCAACTTGGAAAGGTCTTTGGAAGCTCAAGATTCATCATCGTCTGAGGTTATTTCTTTGGAAATTAATTTGGAATATTTTGCCTACAAAGACTCGAATCTCGGCTTCTATTATGAATTCTACGATGGATACTTCTTGTTCCTTGTGTTCATTCCCTTCTGACTCATTGTGTCATTTATTTTTCTCTTGTCCTATTGCAAGAGTGGTTTGGCGAAATTCTTTTTGGCCTTTGGACATTTTGGCTTTACGAATATCTTCAATGGTGCTGTGGCTGGATATAATTCTGCACCCGGAGAAAGTAGGAATTCCGTTATCTGATACTCATTTATTCTAACTTTTTGCCACTATAGCTTGTGATCAAATTTGGATGGCAAGGAATAAAGCCATTCATGAAGATATTATTCCAGATGCCATGGTAATCTCTTCTACTATCAACCGGATTGTTAAGCTTCATCACTCCGCGTGGTCCAATAAGCTTATTCCAAAGCAGGTAGTGTGGGAAAAGCCAACTTCCCCCATTTTCAAGATTAATTATGATGTTGCCATTCGTCCGAATTTTTCTGCACAAGCAGCTGTTTGTAGGGACTCTTTTGGAACTATCATTAGTTGCTCTACTATTATCAGTCCACCATGTACCCCTGTCTATGGCGAAGCTACAACAGCCTTTCTTGCCTGTCAATTGGCCCTATCTTTACATTTGCCGTAGTTTATACTAGAAGGTGACTCTCTTACAGTGGCATTATCTCTCCAAAAGCCTACTCTCACTCAAGACTGGAGAATCTCTCCTATTATCTCTCAGATCATGTCGGCTATTCCACCAACTTCTAGTTGGTCGGCTAAACATGTTAACCGAAGTGCAAACTTCTGTGCCCATCTTGTGGTAAACTGGGCCGCAACTAGGTTTTTATCTAGCTGCATTCCCAATTTCTCTTTTTGCTCTGGATCTTTTCCTCCATGTTTTGGAAGGTAATCCATTTCTTCTTTTCTGGTGCCTTAAGCGCTTTTAGGCTTTTCCTCTGTTGTACTTACAAAAAAAAAAAAAAAAAGATAATTTATTCTTTTAAAATAAATGGGGATTTAATACCTTATCAGAACTGAGGTCTGAGTTTGAAATTTAAATAATTAAATTTATTATTTCTTAAATTTTATGGGACAAAGCTGGTGATTTCACACAAGAAATTAATGAAAATATCCACTTTTGTCCAATACAACAGTCATATCATAGCCCATAAAACTAATTTTAGCAATTGGGGGAGAGACAATATTATTCCCTCTCTACACACCTTTTACCTATGAAACAATGAACACCCAAACATAATGTTCAGTCTTCCCAGAAGAGAAAATTACAGCAAGAAGTAATTTAGAACATACAAGAAGAGTTTACAACTCAAATTATGAACTTTACGAAGTTTCTATTAGTTGTTCTAAGCAACTTTTTTGGCAACATTTGAGTCCTTCTTTACATGTTTCTTGTTGAACAAGATCTTCGGATTTCCCCTGCTTCCCCTGTTTTCACTCCAAGGCTTGTAAGCTTGAGAAACGACTGACCCCAGCTCTCAAAAAATGCAGCTTGGTGAGTTGCGAAATCCTCTACCTGTTTCCGGGTTCCGGCGTCGTTCAGGAGGACGGAATCTGATTGGAATAGCCCTTTGTGGGCTTGAAGATTCCGGTAGTACTGGTTGTCAAATATGAAGGATGTTTCAGGATCATTGTTAACAGTTGCTGCGGGGTTTGCACGGGAAGGGCACTTTTTCATGAGCTCATCTGCGTAAATTCTGTCGAGGGATGTATCAGCGAGTTTGAGCTTCCCCTTGGAGTCTTCTTTAAAGCGATCACTGAATGCACTGCAATGAGCTGCTCCAATGGTGTGAGCTCCTGCAGAACCAAATTAAGCATCACTATCTAGTAATGGAACCTAACAGTTAAATAGGCCGGTAATTTTTGACATGACCCACAAACTCAACACAAAACTAACGAGTTAGTATTTAGAGGTTTAACCGGTTTAATTAAAATGGTCCAGTTAGGGTTGACCTATATAGTTTTATACTCATGCCTTGATACGATCTAAACTCGACATGCGACATTCAAAGCTAGACAATTTTTTACATGACTCGTGACACCACACGAACTTAATACGAAATTAGTGGGTTATAGTTAAGGGATCTAAACCGTTTAATTAAATGAGTCGGATTAGAGTTGATATTTATAGTCTTATACTCATACCTCGATACGACCCTAACCTGACAGGCGAACACGAATTGTCACCCCTCCTAAGTTAATGACAATCATAACAAGTCCCAGGGTGGAGATTGCTTTCCGTGAAAAAATAACTGGAACTCTCTTCCAATCATCTCATCTCCAGTGAAAAAATACCTTCACTCATTCATGCATATATGTCAAGCTAGCTAATTTATATGAAGCATATGAGATCAGACTCAATTATTGGGCATTTGCTGGGAAAAAGGGAAGGCTACGAACTTCTATTGACAATGTCTTTGTAAAAGTTATGATCAGGATCTTCTTTAATGTCTTACCAATGTAATATTACCTGAAAGGGTGACAAGGTCCTCTAAGGACAACCCTTTAGAAGAGAAGAGCTTTCTCATCTCGTCCACAGAAAAACTTGTGTCAACAATATTAGGCCTGACATTTGAAGCTGCTGAAACCATCCCATCTCTCCTGCCTGTTGGAATCTGAATTGCTGGTCCGCCAGCCTGTTTCACCAAGCCTTCATGAATAAAACTCACAACAGAAAGATATGGGAATTAATTAAGTAAAAGCACAGCATAAAGAGTTGATGAGGGGAGGTCTCACTGCTTCAACAGCATCTCTAGCAGCCAAAGCAACAATATCAGCACAAGAAACAGTTCCAGGACAGAAGATTTCGAGCAATCTTTTAGCTGAATCTATTACTGAAAATCCTCCAACAGATCTGTTTGCTGGATCACTTTGCTCTGTCCCATTTCCTTGTAAAAGCACAGATCCATCACAACCCTATTAATCATGACAAACATGGATACTATAAGGTTTGGGGACATTTTTAGAAAAAAGAAGAAACACATCAAAAAACATTTAACGTATCCACAAAATGGGTCATTTTCAAGAAACTAATAGTCTGAATACTAATTTTAACTTCTAAGAATGACCCACTTTTAGAAACAAAATATATACCAATTTGCTGCATGCATATTGAAGAATGAATATTCTAATTCCCTATGGCCGTTTTAGTGCGTTTCTGAAGTTTCTCCACCAAAAGAAAAGGAGGATTAATTAGACTAAGGAAGAAAATGCACCAATTAGTATGTTTTCTTGTAGCTACTGTCATATAATCCATATCTTATTAAGGGTACGTTTGGGATTGCGATTTCATAGACAATAAGTACGATTTTAAACTAAATCGCAGAATATAATTTGTTTGGGAACTGCGTTTTTAAAAATTGCGATTTGAAAACGCAGAAAATCTACTTTTTCAAATCGCATGTAAGATAGTGATTTTTTGAAAACGCTAAATTTTAAATGCTAATTTGCGATTTTAAATGGTAAACTACCTTTTTTGCCAAACACTTAACTGCGTTTTTAAAAATCATTTTTTTTCAAATCGTACATTTTAAAATCGTGATTTTAAATCGCACTTTTTGAATTCGCAAACCTAAATAAACCCTAAAGGTGACTATCCTAGAAGCTGCTTGCTGAGCTAGCATCCTAATGAACCACGTGGCGTTAGAGCTTGTTTGGATTTACGTTTAGAAGCTTAAAAAGTGTTTTTAGTACATAAAAACTCGTGCCAAGCAAAAATGGACATGCTTGGTAAAAAAACTTAGCTTACTTTTTTTTTACTCTAAAGAAGCCCAAATTTGCGTTTTGATGGACGCTTAAAAATAAGGCTTTTTCTAAAAAGTTTGTTCGGGCTACAGACAAAAGCTCTATTTTCAACACAATTCCAAACAAGCTCTTAAGCAAAAGGACTCACCTCCACGAAGCAGTCATGGAACAGCAAGCGAAGGAGCTTTCCGGGGATAGTTGGGTCGTCAGAGGAAGCTGACATCACTGTGTTTCTAACCATAAACTCAGCTGGAGGGCATGAAGCTGCATAGAAGTTAAATGAGAGATTGGCAGAAGAAGGAGAAGCAGCAATGGAGAACAGCACAAGAATGAAGAGTGTTGCAGAAAAAACTACTTCTCTTCTCTCCATAACTATTGAGTCTACAAGGGTCCTGATTTTCTAGGAGTACAAGTAGTAATTGTAAACGCGTTTCAGTTGATTCTCTTAAAACCATCTAAAGGGGAGTGCCCAGCTGGCCATGCATATCTCTAGCTATTTAAAGCTGCATTAATGTAGTTGGGTGATGTCAGGGGGTAGATGGGCTGTAATTATATAGAATATCAGTGTAAGAGTAACTGTAAGCAAAGATGAACTCTCTCATTGCAAGCATTCAAGATGACTGTAAATTTTCTTATACAGATATTGCCACCCATGTAAAGTCTGTGGCCTTGCTTTAGGGAAACAGCCTAAATAATGACCCAAGTTTCTAATTTTGACAACTAAAACTCAGGTTTTTTGCTTAAGTGACAAGTAGATTGATTTTTCGTCCAGCCTCTAACAGAGAACTTGCCACCTGACCAATGAAAACGTGGCACTTGTATTCGAATACACATCAGCCTGCCATGTAGAAATTTGAGTTTACATGTGAGAAAAAGTATTAAAATATTAATTAAACGATTAAATTTACTATATTTTATTAGCTTAAACTTTGAGACAACTGATGATTTAACAAGTTCATTCGTCACCTCGTACATCTTAGGGGGCCCTTCTAGTCCCAAGTTTAGTAACATGTGGGGACTGATGGAGATTAGTCCAATTCATCTCATTTATCCTTTTCATTGACTCGGTGCCCACATGACTTTCAACTTGTGTATCTCTGTTTAGATGTCCGGCCCCATCTCCCAGGCCAGTGTGGGTTAGTATTTGTGAGCGTGGACCAGATGCTAGTAAACGTTTAGAAGAAACATCATTGAGATCAATTACTATTGACCAAAAAGCAATCAATTCAAGTTTTACATCCATAATCACCTATAAATCTGTTAAAACCTAAGAGAGTTTAGTCAACTACGGTAATTTCTGGAAGAAAAAGGTTTTCAAGAATTTTTTCCAATCCAATTTATTAAACTGACAAGTGTTCAAAATAGACGTGATTCACATACTTTGGGTCGGAGATATCTCATGCATTTTGAACGTATCAGTTTAATAAATTGAATTGAAAAAATTTCTCCAACCCAATTTGAAATAAAACTTTAGTTTAATTGGTTAAAATTCTTATTTTTCTCTTTAAATTATTTTCTTTTTTCAAAACATAAACATTAACAAATAATTTAAACACAGTTTAAATTCATAACACAAACAATTTTTCACATTTATATCACATCAAAACACTTTACCCTATGCTCTATTTGTTTAAATTGTTTTTGTTTTTTTGTCTTTTGTTTTCTCCTTTTCAGAACAAAAATATTAACAAACAATTCAAAATAAGAAATATAAAAACAGTTTTTACCTTTATGTCACATCAAGACACTGTTTTCAATTAAAAAAAAAATCTCAAAACACGTTAACAAACAGAGCCACAGAGCCTATGGCCTTTCCAGAATAGTTTTAAATCAAAATGTGCTCAAAAGATGAATAGTCATGGAAAAAAAAAGGGAATGAACATTTATCCCATGTAGAAAAGCAACATTAAGTAGAGCAAGTACATAGAGATTCAACAATCTTAGGCCTTTTCTCCAGCTGATACTAGCTTTTACAGGTGAGATAAACGCAACTTGCTAATAAACCTTTGTCAGACACTCTTTCCTTACAATAATGGACTCCCAACAGGGCAAGTGCTTTCCCCACGAAATGTGACCAATGAATAGATCATTACAATTAAAAAGTCACAAAACGCAGAACTTGGTATACACCAGAAGCTTGTCACCTACCAAGCTTATATATTAGGTTACAAAGGGAACAACCAATGCTCTTTATATCAAGAGGTTGGACCATCTTCCGATTGATTGCTCATTGAGATGCTGTACATCTCAAACAGTCAACATATCTGCCTAAAAGCAATGAAAGGCAGAAGGTATGGGCTAACAGCATAGAGATGGTGATGATGATGGGAGAAAAGAACACCCATATGCAAGCTTCAAAATTTTTCTTGGTCAGGTTTCCTCATCATCATCTTCTGCAAGTTCTTCCAATTCATCCACATCATCAATGGGAATGGCTTCACTGTCATCATCAAAAGAACCTGCACAAGTAGCAGTAACTGATTTTAGGAACTTTCCCCTTTTTCTTTATTTTTGTTTTGATACATAATCTTTAGGAACCGTGCCTTAAGAATAAGTAATAAAAGAAGGCAGAAGGGGAAACAGAACTTTAGATACCAAAAAAGATTCAATTCACAAGAAAATCTAAACTAGGATATGATTCTAGTTGTATTCATAATAAAACAAAAGGACATGATTCTAGTTCTTTAGTTCCTCTTTGGTTGATGACTAGAATATAATTGTCTAATTCCCATCAATCGCTTTCAGTTCCTTTTGTTACTGTTATTACTGTCTTCAGAATATAGGCATTGAATGTCAACAAAAATAGGCCACAATTTACGTCCTACAGATCATCAGTTATGGCCCAGTGTCTTCTATGAAAATTATGAAGGTGTCACATGATACAATAAATGCTCGTTCCTTAGACATGGCACCTGAGGAGATGGCTCAAAAGACTCATGCAAGGTTTGCCACTATCATCAACTGATAGAACCCTCACAATTTCAAGTGAATGGAGGAGAATAAATTATGGATGGGTTGGCTATTAAATGTTCACCTCAGTAACATACAATGGTTTCAAAGCTCCAAGGGTAACTTGAACCTAGGTCAGTGACAACCTCAGGAAACTTTATCAACTACCTGCTAGTATATCACCCTAATTCCGCATTTTGTTCCAACTTTAAGCGCTGCCATTCGTGAAAAACTTCCACATGACCCACAACAAGGCATTAGATCTAACATGAAAAGCCTTTAAATGCACTATGCATAAAATATCGTTGCATAAAATTCTTGAAAAGAAGACCAGAATAAAAACAGTAAGAAACAGAATCAAAGGTTATGCAGAAATTCTTGCATCATGGGCATAGGAGTTCTGTACAAGTTTAAATGAATGATTTCAGATCAGATGTGGTTTAGACAGTTTTCAAGACAATTGAGAAAAAAAAAGAAAAGGATAAAGGATAAAAGATAAAAGAAAAAGAAAAAAAGAAAGAAAAAAAAGGCAGTTATACCATCATTTTCTACTCAAATTCCAGGAAAGTTCACTGATTTTGGTCTCCATCAAGTTGTAAAACTAAGATTAGACATTTTGTTGTTTTTTATGTTGTGTTTGGATAAAGATATTGAATCATTTCTAGAGTTTTCCCACTGATGGGATTTAAAAAGGGAAATTTCAATCTGTCAATTTAGTTCTCAATTGCTGGATGAATATGTTTAAAAATTAAGAAATTAAAGAATATGGAGTAGTTACCATAATGACGATAATTGTGGTAGCAATGACTTGATGATGATGATGGTATGGTGTTGGTGTCGATAGTGGTAGTGAAGGCGGTGGCAGTGGCAGTGGCAGTGACAATAGCAATGGTGTGGCAAGTGAAAAGTAATGGTAGTGGTATGTGAATGGTAATTTGTCAATGACACATTCACCCATAGAATTTGAATTTTGGGATTTTGATGCCTGAAAATTTTAAGTCCAAAATTCCACACAATTTTTGAAATGACTCTTTTTTGATAAATAATAATTTCTTAGAAGAAGAAATGCTCACATACACGAAAAGTATACAAGAGAAAAAATGCTCCCATATAATAATTTGAAATGCTCTTCTTACTAACCCAAACAAGAGAAATCAACATCGTAAATTCCCAAATTACAACTTTTAAGTGAAATTCCTCTTCCAAATCCCTTGTCTAAATACACTTGACTTCGAAACTAAGAAATCTCAAAATAAAAAGAAAACAACAGCATACTAGTGCAAAGGAATATAAAAATAAGACTTGATATTGACTAGACTGCAGAGGCACAAATGAGCAGATGTAATTCAAATTCTCTTCATAGATTTCACTGGTCTGAAAACTTGTCTTTTCCTAAGTCAATTATAGTCCGTGTAAAATAGGCTGGTTAATTTCCACTGGCATGTACAGAGAATGATTGATTACCTCTTTGATTCGAGGAAGCGGGACTATAGGATAGGTCCCTGGGTTTTGACATGCAATCAAGAAGATAAGGAAGTCCTAGAAACTGCAAGAAAGATTCTGTTTGAGGATTCCTAGGGTATCCTGCAAAGAATTGAAAAGGGTACATATTAGTATTTAATGTAAACATATTCTTGCAAACCATGTCTTCCTAGAATTAATGACAACCATTGCATAATCTACAAAAGTAGAATTATTAAGAATCTTGAACATCAAAAACAAAGCAAGTTTTAAAAAAAATCTACAATGATAAGCCAGCTTCACAATCGATCCAAATAAATACTCGACATGAAATCTCATTAACAATTAGTGTTAGTATTTTATATTGGCAACATTCTAGTTGACAAAAATACTTTATGTTACCGTTGCTTTTTTAAACAGGATTATCGGTTTTAATCTGAGTCTTTAAGTAATATGGACAGTGTCTTATTTCAAGCCATGTGCCTTGTTACAAGTTTCTAGAAGATGTCCATGAAGATTCCATGCAAATTCCAAGTCAGAACAACCGGTTCCTGTGCAATCGTCCGGACGGGCCTTTGAAGGTGTCCAGACGCCCTGCAGTGTCTAGGAGCTTCAACGTTGAAGACGTCCGGACGTCAAAGCAACACCGTCCGAACTCTAGGTCAAGCTTCTTCAATTTCTACACAGAGTTGGATTTCAATCGACACTATTTGAGAAGTTTCTGCAAGACGTCCGAACGCTACCCAACCGTCCGGACGCTTGGCCAAGCCGTCCAGACGTGGTCCTATTATGGGAAGAATCGCGCTATTCTGGAAAGGCAGTCGCAAAAGACCGTCTGGACGAGGGTAAGTTATCGTCTGAACGCTCCATAGCCAAAGTCCAAATTTGTCTAGAATTAGGTTTTCTGAAGCCTATAAATAGATGGCTCTAGGCTTGTTATTTGTAAGAATTTAGTATAGAATTTCATAGTACTTAGAGAGTGTGTTTAAGGAGATTTGAAGATTCGCTAGCTCTCTAGCCGTTACCGGTGTGTACTCAACAGTTCGTGTAAAGTCAATCTTAGGAGTCGGCCATAAGCTAAAGGATTCCATTGAAGACCCCTTCAAATAGGAGACTTAGTTGAGAAGCGTTCACGATGGGCTTCGTGTCAAAGTTAAAGGTATGACTACTGCATCAGAGGTATGTGAGTACGAGTGTCTTATAACTAGCTTTATCTTCGGTATAGTGGATATCCTTGGTTTGGCTACCCCGGAGTGGTTTTTCTCTACACAGAGATTCCACTTTGTCAACAAATATCTTGTCTCTTTTATTTTCCGCATTTAAGATATTTTATTGCACACGAACACACACTTGGTAATTTAGAAGTTATTATTTATTTTCAATTGATATCAGAGCTTGGTACACTCTGTTTAAGATTTATTTCTTGAGTGTGATCTTTTTGACTTCTATTTTTTTTTATAATGTTTCAATCTCTTCATTGCATTTCTGTCTTTGATGGCACGAATTATGGGCATTGGAAAGCTTGTATGTGCTTCTTTTTAAAATCTATTGATGTTTAGCAAATTGTAGAAACTGATTGAATTAAACTAGAGGCTACAACTGCCGAACTATCTGTTGCTCAAAATAGTGCACGACTTTCCAATGATAAAGCTCTTCATGCTCCATGTCAAGTGTTTTTCCTATCTGAATTCGCAAAAATTTTAAATTGTGAATCCGCTAAAGAAGCATGGCAAATCTTGAAAACAACATATGATGGCATCAAACTTGTTAAATCTGATAAACTCCAAAAGTTGATTTCTAGATTTGAAGAAATTAAGATGTTAGAGAATGAAACATTCAGTGAGTTTTACACCATGATCATCGACTTGAAAAACTCAATGGTGAGTCTTAGGAAGAGGGTCTCTGATGTAAAACTCATCAAAAAGATTCTAAGGTCTTTGCCAGTGTTTCAGGATCAAAGTAACTTCCATTGAAGAAAGCAAGGACTTAGATTTTATGAAGATTGAAGAGTTGGTGGGATCTCTTCAAACTTATGAGTATTCCCTACCCCTTGTCAAGAAAGCAAAGGGGATGGCCTTCAAAACAGCTAAAAGCAGAGTCTCCTCTGATGAAGACTCAGACAATGAAGAACAAGATGAATTAGTCATGATTGCCAACAGGATCAATAAATTGATGAAAACTGATAAATTCATCGAAGGACTGAGGGAAACTCCTAGTGAAGCCGAGCCAGAAGAAGAAGAGGAGGATCCTAGAGGTCATAGATGTTGTGAGTGCTCTGGCTTTGGGCACATGAGAACTGAATGTGCAAATCTTAAGCAAGCTAAGGGGAAGGCCTACATTGCAACTCTCAGCGATGAGTCTGAGAAAGAAGAAGAATCTCCTAAGAATTTTCTAGCTTGTGTGGCTCCACATGAAGAGCAGGACGATCTTCACTACTCTGAGCACAGTGATGAAAAACTAAAAGAGGAATATTGTGTCTTGCACATGGAACCATGAAGCTGAAGAGTCCAATTAGAATAAGGTGATGAAGATGAACACTATGAAGACAGAAAGAGACACATTACTTCAAAAGATCACAGACTTGGAAGATAAATTGATGGATGCGCAGTTATAGTCAGAGAAGTTATCAGAAAACAAGCTAGCTCAGATGCTGACAGGTCAGAAGTGCTCATCTAACAAAACTGGTCTCGGGTATATAGCTACTGATTCCTCCAACATTGCTTCTACTTCCCGAACTGTGTTTGTGAAGCCCTCAGGTCAGAGCCTCAGAATGACAAAGGTAAGGCTATTATGGTTTCTTGTGAGAATGATAATACTACACCTACATAATTTGAGCATTCTACAGAAAGAAGCCTATCTACATGTCATCATTGTGGGATGGTGGGACATATTAGACCAAATTGTGGTCAGTTAAAATTCCCAAGAACTTGGAATAAGAAGAATGCTCCTAAGAAGGAAAAAAATGTTGAAGAACATTTGAAGACAAAATATGTTCCTCCACATAGAAGACAACCCACTCAAAAGTTTGTCTCTATTTGCCATCGCTGTGGGTTGAGCAGTCACATCCAACCCAAGTGCCCACACGTACTTGTTCAGAAGTATAAAGTGAAGAAGGAGTTGCCAAAGAAAGATTTTACAAGCACCAGACCTCCTAGGAAGCATCAGGCTCAGAGGAAACTATCAAGATATGATCCACCAGTGCACAAAACTCTCATGTCACTAATGTGGAGTTAATAGTCATGTCAGACCCAGGGGTCCTCAGCCTCAGAAGGATCCACCTAGAAAGTTTGGACCTTATGCAAGATATCCTGCTCCAAGGCATCAACGACAACAGCATAGGTTTGTTCCTGTAAAACAGGCATGGTTGCCAAAGAAGAACATCATGAGGAAAAGCCGCAGATGCCTAAAAATGATCCATCCTATGAAGAATTTCCCATTGCTGGCAACTTTATGCGGAGCTTGATCAGATATATAGAACTGCAATCGAAGGATGGAGAACAGGATAGGCACACTCACTTCCCAAGGGGGAGCGGACTCACCTAATAGGTGAGGTCACACATGCCTAGGATTGTGGTTCCTAAATTCAAGTGCATGTCAAGTACACTTGCATTGCATCTTTTATATTGTCATATCATGTGCATGCTTTGCATATTTGTTATAGAAACATTTTGTCTATCCCTATATAATTTCTCTTATTGTCTTAAGAAATTTCTGCAGGTATTTTATAGGGATGACAAACAAAGCACGTCGGGCGACTGTTTTTCTGTCTTAGTATAGGTAAACCTCTCTTCGTGAGGTCAGGTTTGCCCTTACCCTACATGCTTGGACTGATTGTCTTTTCTTTTCCTTTTACGCATGTTGATTTGTTTAAAAAAAACAAGCAAACAAAGGGGTAAGGTGCAAGGTTTTTCTTCTTAGTCTTTCAACTATCTCATGGATCTTTATCTGCTATCTCAGTTATTTATGCTTTGATAGAATATGCCTACATATTATTGAAATTCTAAGTCTGATTTGTGTTAAGTTTTCTTGCTGTATCTATATTAGATAGTTGCTTTCCTCATGCAATGAAAATGTGCACTATCCAAGGCTCCCCTAAGATATATATATATTTTTTTTTTATCTCTGATTTTCTGCTTCTGAAAATTCTTCTAAGAGAGATTTTTTTTGCTAAGATGGTCAAATTGGCCAACTCGCTAGTTAAACCTAGACCCCAGAAATTTTGGCTTTCTCTCTAGGTTGCAGCATCAAAAAAATACAAGCAGTTATACTTCTGAGCTTATTGCTATATGAATAAATTCATTGTTTCTGTGCTGACTCAGCTATTAATCTTGTCCTTCATGGTGAAAGTAAAAATCATTATAATGCTGCTTCTTAGGGGGAGAGTATCAAATGAGGGTGATTAGGCCCTAGTAAGATAAGGTTTGACTTTTGACTGATCTAACTATGAATTTCTCTCTTATTTAGAAAATTCAGTTGTGTTAAATCATATCAGCGAAGATCATACCTTATTGAGAAAGTCTTCACACATACACGCATTGCATGAGTTAAGTTGACTATTGAAAAATTTCTATTTGCAGGGAAATTCATGTTCATTGATTACTTGACTTTTCTTTATATGTTTACATATTTTTGACAAGCTTTCTGACTGTTTTCTCAGGTTTAGATACATGTGTGTGCTGAATTCTTGTTGAAGCCCTAACCTTGTTATCTTCCTTTGTTTGTTTCTTTGGAAATGTTTGGTTATGGTTTTTCTCTGAATACTATGTTTACCCTTTGTCCCTTTGAGACAAAAAGGGAGAGTATTTTTTATTTTTGGACCGAGAATGTATTCCAAACCGATCAAGTATTTTCGTCCCAAAATGACCAAAGGGGGAGTTTGTTAGTATTTTATATCGGCAACATTCTGGTTGACAAAAACACTTTATGCAACGGTTGCTTTTTAAACACGATTATCGGTTTTAATTAGAGTCTTCAAGTAATATGGACAATGTCTTATTTCAAGCCATGTGCCTTGTCACAAGTTTCTAGAAGATGTCAATAAAGATTCCATACAAATTCCAAGTCAGAACAACCGGTTCCTATACAATCGTCTGGATGGGCTTTTGAAGGTGTCCGGACGCCCCGCAGTGTCTAGAAGCTTTAGCGTTGAAAACGTCCGGACGTCAGAGCAACATCGTCTGGACGCTAGGTCAAGCTTCTCCAATTTCTAAACGGAGTTGGATTTTAGTCGACACTATTTGGGAAGTTTTTGCAAGACGTCCGGACGATGTGGCAACACGTCCAGACCCTACCCAGCATTCCAGAATATTCCAGATTTTCATTACGGACGCGAAAAAGAGTGACAGTAAAGATCGTTTGGACGTTCGGCCAAGCCATCCAAACATGATCCTATTATGGGAAGAATTGCGCTATTCTGGAAAGGCGGTCGCAGAAGTCCGTCCGAACGAGGGTAAGTTACCGTCCGGACGCTTCACAGCCAGAGTCCAAATTTGTCTAGAATTAAGTTTTCTGAAGCCTATAAATAAATATCTCTAGGCTTGTTATTTGTAAAAATTCAGTATAGAATTTCATAGTGCTTAGAGAGGGTGTTTAGGGAGATTTGAAGATCCGCTAGCTCTCTAGCCATTGCCGGTGTGTGCTCAACAGTTCGTGTGAAGTCTATCTTAAGGGTCGGCTCTAAGGTAAAGGATTCCATTTAAGACCCCTTCAAGTAGGAGGCTTGATTAGGAAGTGTTCACGATGGGCTTCATGTCAGAGTTAAAGGTATAACTACTGCATCAAAGGTATGCGAGTACGAGTGTCTTGTAGTTAGCTTTGTCTTCGGTATAGTGGATATCATGGGTTTGGCTGCCCCGGAGTGGTTTTTCTCTTCATAGAATTTCCACTTCGTCAACAAATATCTTGTCTCTTTTATTTTCCGCATTTAAAATATTTTATTGCACACGAGCACACACTTGGTACTTTAGAAGTCATTATTTATTTTTATTTTTCAATTAGTTTAGCTCAAAGCAAACAGAAAAAGAGAATAAGACATCTTTAGCACTCCAAATCCGTAATAATGACTAAGAGTGACCAGAACTCATGAAAGTTGACAAGAACCGTCAATTCAAATAGCAAACCATTGGCAAAACCACTAAATAGAAATTCATCAAGTTGCTCACTACACACACACAAAAAAAAAAAAAAAAAAATTGATAACCAAAGTATCCAGAACTTCGCCCCCGGCTAGATTCCCGGGACACCATGCAAAGTGCCCCCTCCCACTATACAGAAGAAACCACTCATCAGTTACTTTTGGGGTATAATCCTTCTTTGATCTTGTTAATTTTTTATTCAAAACTCAGCAAATAGATTTCATCAGATTGTGGCACATAATGGCTCAGACACTGTCAGTGCAACACAAAAAGTAACTATGTTTCTGCCAGGGGCCACATAAGGTAATGTAAAGTAAAGGCATGTTATCCAAGATTTCAAAATGAAAAGCGAAATTAACATTCATAATGATATAATGATTTCAAAATTATACCAGAAAAGGAACCCTTGGAGCCAGATTGAGAGGGATTGTAACATGGAACTGTTCGAACAAATTCAAAAGGCTTGGTCCCTCTTGCTTGTAGCCTGCTTCTAACCCATTGACGACAATCTTCAGTTTCAAGATCTACACTCCTGTGTAAAACAGACCTTACATGATGAGAGGACCCAAAATGATAAAGGAGGGCAAAAGAAGTGGGGGGAAGGAGTGACACAGTAATCATAATTGTCAAATATAGCATTTTTGTATAGAATACAAACCCAAAAGTTGCATTTGTTCTGGTCAGGGGAAAAATAGAGTTGAACCTCCGCGTTATTGCTAGCCACTCTTCGTCATACTGGATCTCATATGGTCCTGGCTCTGATTCAATTTCAAGTATCTAACAGCCCAGTGAATGACACAATTTTTAGCTTCCAGAATTGACTAAAAGAAAGGCCCTTTAGATAACAATCATCACAATATGTACCTGTAAGAATGGACGCCCAGGAAGACACTTATCCAGTGCAAGAAATTTTGTCAGTGGGCCACCTTCCCCATGCTGAACAAGAGCAGAAAATTTGCAGTGAAGGTGAGCAGAAAACCAATAGGGTGGTTTCAATTTTTCCAGGAGTTGAGCAGCAGCTACACTTCCAAGAGTCTTCTCCTGAATCTGGAAATCATTTTTCAACCACACAAGGAATCATAAAAATTCTTCATTTTTATGAAGACAAGGTTATTCTGCAGTAGATGTTATAGAAACTAACCAGTTGATCAAAAAGTAAAGATGAACAAGAAAAACCTAAAGATTTTTCAGAACATCGTAGAATTAATTAGGAAACAAGTTGCATGGATTTTAAAGATAAGGATTTTATTGTTGCCTCCAATGTCTTACTCGGTCACTAGAGATGAGGAGAAATATGGGAATTTAGAGTTTATAAATGCATAAAAGGAGGTCATTCTTGGAGTTAAAATTAGGCAATTAAAAACCAAGAATAGGGCTGTGTAAGAGATGTGAAAAATACACCCAGGATAGTAACAGTGGAGAGAAGTAGCCTAGATCAAGAAAAGAAATAAGAAAAACATCTATGTTTTCTCTCACCTTTAATCGCAATTTGATTAAAAAATTTAAATTGAAAAATTTATCTTTGTTTATGATTGTTGCTGTCCATGAATTCCCGTATCATATCTATATCAGTATCTGTTATCAATTAACTCTATTCTAATTAATAATGTCCAAATTCATGGACATTATTAATTAGAATTAATAATTTCAAATGAGGTTTTGATTCAATGTTTCTATCAACGACTGCATTCCTTTTCCTCCTTTTGAACGGAGTTATTCCATTGCTCACTTAATTTTGAAAGATAAGCACAACTGCATTTGTTTTGTACTCTTTTTTAGATTCCTTCAGCAACAAGCATCCTTATATTTTAAAATAGTCTCTATCAAGGACATCAGCCTTAGATTTTAGCTTTAAATTATTAAAGGTATTAACAACTCCGCAGAGAAGAAACTTCAAAAATTAAACAGCTTGAGGCCTATTCTATTAAATCTATATAGACATTATTTCAACATGCCTATAATTACCTCCTTCTCGAAATATGGTTTGCGTCGAACAAGTTCCTCCCATTTCCCATAATCAGTGATGCCAACAGGCCAATCATGTGAAAGAAAAATATCAATTGGTTCCTCAACTTGCATGAATTTGTGGACGTCATATTCACGAACATGATACACGGACCTTATAGTCTTCTCATTATAAGGAGGCCTCTCGTAATGACCTGCTTAGAGAAAAAATCTACTTTGTTTGATACCATTGAATAATTGCCACAAAGAACTATTGTTTAGGATATTTGCCACATACACTAGCTATAGTTTTATCAATTAATGACAAGCAGAGTATGCAAACTTCAATGAGTTGGTTTTCGTGAAGATTTTCAACACAAAGCCAGAAGTCATGACCAAAAAGATGATACCAAACACAATACAACATGATCCACATAAGGACCACTAACACAAGCAATAAGTGCCTCTTCAAGACTACATAATTGTTTAAGCAACGGGCAAATCACAATCAACCAACCTAAATGATAATCACGTGAATTGTAAATTCCAGAAAGTCCACCAATACGAATGTTCCCGAACTTGACCACCCCGGCAAACCCCAAAAAGTAAATATTAGGCGCCGCCCATCCTCCATAGTACCTAGGGAAAACATCCAACATAAACCCTTATATAATTGGCAGGTTCCATTATATTGTAGCTATACAAAAACCGGAAACCTCCATTAAAATAAACATATGCAGAATATGTCTGAAAAGTTCTAATTTATGCGAAATCAATTAAAATGAACACGAAACTAATACGACAAAGCCCATTTCATTGAAACGCCATAATTGCCAACCTGGGTTCCAAGAAGCACCATTAAGAGTCGTCAAAATTTGCACCACTAATTGGGTTTCATTAGATTGACGAAAAAATCATCAGAAATTATCCAAAATTAGTGCTTTGAAACCACCGTACCAAATCTCCAACCATTACAACGCTAAAACAAATAGCACGCACAACTATTAAAACCATAGCTTAAAAATTGACTCACAATTCCCACGAGTAATTGGAGGCCTCGTGGTTTCCACCGATAAAGATAGTCGGATAGGGAGCTACCTCCTCGCCCGAATAGTACTTCCAGAACGAGTTCATGGCCCGGTACTTCCGCGGCACGTTCAGGCTCTCCAGGTCCTCCTCATTCCTCACAGCCTAAATCCAACAACAACAAAATACAATTGGGTATTTTTGGAAGCAATGTTCAGTGCTTTCAAAAGCAGAAATTTTACGACTTCAAGAATGAAAAGTAGCTGAAAACAACAAAATAACAATTGGGTATCTTTGAAAGCATATTTTAGTGATTTCAAAAGCCGAAATTTTGGAACTTGAACAATGAAAAAAATACCTGAAAGTCGCCGCAGCATAGGAGGAGGTCGATTTTGATGCTGTGTTTCATTTCTGCGTACTGCAGGGACTTGTAGACGGTGTCAAGGTCGCCATGCATACAGCCTTCTACGGCGATTCTCATTTTTGTGGTAATTCAATCTTGGAGGTAAACGAGATTGGGGGGTTTAACGTTTAAGCAGCCAATAAAAACTAATTTTAGGTTTGAAGATTTTTTCTTTTCTTCTGCTCTTTGGAGGGTTCAAATAAGGCTTTGCCTCTTCAAGCAATTTTGGTGTTTCGTTAGGAAAGGAAATCAGAATTTAATTTTAAGTTTTTAAGTATATGCGTCAATTTCGAAGAATTACTTTGTGAGATAAAATTTAAAAAAATAAAATAAAATATAATTTATTTTTGAAAAAAATAGAGAAGAATCTTGATTCAATCCTGTTGCCAAACACAACATTAAGTGCTGCACAAACTTGTAATCGCTAACAGCATTACAATTCTAGGCATCCAAACATTCAAATTAATGCCGCATTTTAAAAAGAAAGCATGTTTTATCGACGCAGTTAGAAAGAATTTATCTCCAAAAAAAATTTTCTTCACTTTTACATAAAATGGTTATTCTTTTATAAATTCAAAAAACAGTTTTTTTTCTCAAAAGTTCTTTATAACATAGAGAGCAAAATCATGATGAAAATATACTCAATTATCAACGGTAACATGTTTCGTTTTTAATATGTGACATTTTTCAAACGTTTCGATGCTCAGAAACAGTCTAAATTTCGTAATTTAATAATTTACAATTTCTTTAAAACTATAGCCTATAGGGAATCCTGATCGGCCCGATCGGGTAGTCAATTGGGCTTGGGTGCTATAGTAAGTAGACTCTTACAATTATGCGAAATGATATTTGGTCATTCCATAAAACAATTATCGACCACCTTTACCTTTTTTTTTAATTAAAAAAACCACAAAACTAGGGTTGGCAATTTTTGACACGACCCGCAAACCCGACACGAACACGACACGGAAAAATAGGGTTTGGGTTTAGTGTAATCGGGTTCGGGTCATAATCGGGTCAACCCGATTATGACCCGATTAAAATCGTGTCTGGCGGGTCGACCCGCCAGACACGATTAGACACGATTGTTTTTTTTTTTTTTTTAATAAAAAAAAAAAAAGAAAGACCGAAGTCGAGTGACTCGAGTAGAGTCAGTAGAACAATGAAGATTGAAGAATCTAGAAACAGAGAATTGGAGAAAGTTGAGAAACTGAGAAAGTAAGAAACGAATCGGAAGTTCGGAAACCTAGCCCGCTACTCGGCGTAGCCGCACCGGCCCGCACGGCGCACGCACTCCACAGTCGGAACCCTAGCCCGCTAGTCGGCGTAGCCGCACCACCCGCACAGCGCACGCCCGTCGCCCGCGCTCCGCAGTCGGAACCCTAGCCCACTACCGCCTGCAGGGCGCACGCCAGTCGCCCGCGCTCTGCAGTCGGAACCCTAGGCCCCTAGCCCGCTAGTCGGCGTAGCCGCACCGGCCCACACGGCGCACGCCCGTCGACCGCAGTCCGCACGGCCGCACTTCTCGAGTTCTCACTTCTCATCTTCTCTTGAATCTCTTCCAGATTTTCAATTTTTCACTTCAGTGTTTCAATTTCACCATTGGGTAGTTCGGTCCTGTGCCGATTTAGGTGAATTTTCCATTAGATTTGTTAATGTTTGTATTGATTTTGTTTTGATAAACATTGGGTTCTCAATTCTCTACTTCTTTGATCATTGATCAATCAAGGATTCAGAATCTCAGATTTCAGGGGTTGAAACAAACGTGTTACCCGGGTCGTGTTCGGGTAACACGGCTGGCAGGCGAGTCGGGTTTGGGTTCAGAAGTTCAACCCGATTATTAATCGGGTCGGGTTCGTGTCAGCCCTGATTGTGTAATCGGGTCAGTCGGGTCGACATGAACCCGCCCCGCCGACCCGAATTGCCAACCCTACACAAAACCATCTAGGATTGGGGAATAGTTTTGTGTTTTTTTTTTATTATTTAAAAAATAAATGATAATAATAATAATAATAATAATAAAATACGAGTGTGACCAATAATTATGGTATAGGGTGACCATATATCATTTCAC
Source organism: Alnus glutinosa (assembly GCF_958979055.1). Lineage (NCBI taxonomy): Eukaryota > Viridiplantae > Streptophyta > Magnoliopsida > Fagales > Betulaceae > Alnus > Alnus glutinosa. The sequence goes on along the minus strand of NC_084891.1, from coordinate 1,732,691 downwards.
TATAAATGTAACATATTTCGATGACTTTAATGTTATATTTATTTCGGCGTAAAATAATTTTTGGTATTTTACAGTGTTTGGTAAGGGCGAAAATAATGGTCAACGGAAATCATTTTCAGTTTGACCGTAAAAGCTTCTTTAATTTTTGGAAAACGATTTAAAGGCGTAAATCGTTTTTTGAAATTAAACTCTCCGTCATTACACGCACATTTGATATTCGATTGTCGGAATCCAGCAATAGTCGGTCCTCGAAATCTAACCAGCACCGAAATCCAGCAACATCCGGCCACCGAAAAATTGCCGGCGTCGGAATACAGTGACATATGATCACCGTCGCTGGAGCTGGCAGACCAGATTCCGGTCGGAATTTGGCCAAACCTGCTCGCCAAAATTCGGCAAAGGCGATCGGACGTTGCTGGATTCCAGCAACAGTCTTCAGACTTTGACTTTCACCTGTTGTATTTTTTTGTGCGAGCCAAACGCTAAAAATTATTTTCAAAAAAAATTATTTTTTTCTGAAAATAATTTCGCTGAAACTATTTTACAACATAAATCATTTTACATTGAAACAAACAGAGCATAAATAGTAAGAAAAATGCTAAAAATACTACTAGTGCACAACTAATGCATAACTCCAAAACATGTCGGAGGAACCCAATAATTTTGGAAAGATAAATGCTAGAGCATCTCTTAATGTTCTCCTGAAATGGCATAGATGTAATTAAAAAATTACGTTTATGACATTTCAGAAAAACATTAAGAGAATACCAAAAGATGTTCTATCATTTCTATTTTGAAAATGTTAGATTTACTGTATGAGCATAACACCCACTCACATAAAGATGAGACACAGTGTGTAGGACTCACCCTCGTGTGAAAGGGATGTTACGCCCATATTATAGCCATGCAATGGAGCAATCAAATCCCATAATTTTTTTCCATCACATTATCCTACACCTGCGAAGACGACGTCTGCAAACAGTGACTCGATCGCTTGCTTTTCAGTAGTATCTCAGCGACCGTTACTGAATGGCTCCAAGATTGTGTGGCCAGGAGTGGCGCCACTCTCATGCAAGCAACACCCTTAGCTTTTCCTGTATTTCCTCTCCAAACTCCAACCACTTCTCTCTTCTCACACCCAAGGATGGCTTTGCTGCTCAGATTCCCCTCTCACAACACTTCCCTCTCTTTCTTCCTTTGCCCCACCCACAAACCACCGCTGTTTCCTCTTTCGCAGCCCCTCCTCGGACGAAGAAAAGGCAACGCCGCCAAGAAGAAGTGTGGCGCAGTCTCGGATATCAAAGCTGCGCCTCCTCCAGTTCTCGATGAGAGCGACGATCACAAGGTTCTTGTGGGTCCGTCCAGCGAAGAGGAAAGGCGAGGTGAGAGGGTCATGGCGGAGTACGATTGGACCCAAGAATGGTACCCGCTGTACCTGGCCCAGGACCTGCCCGACGATGCGCCTCTCGGTCTCACCGTGTTTGACAAGCACATCGTGTTGTATAGGGACGGTAATGGCCACCTTCGCTGTTACGAGGACCGCTGCCCCCACAGGTAAAACAGATCACCCTGTAATTCATCTTTTAGCTCCTTCTCTAATCTCTATAAGCTGCATGTGGATTCAATGTTAAACTGCTTTTTCTTTCGGGTTTTGTTAAGGGCCTAACCGTAATAGGACTACTCGATTTTGATTTATTTATTTCGTATAGAGATCCCAACATTTTTTCTGTCCGGATTGATGAGAGAGTTCTATGAGACTCACTTGTCGGAAAGAGTCTCCGGCAGCCCGCCTACTTGTTAGGGTAGGCTTGGTGAGCTCTCACATTTGCTACCCAGATTACAAATTGCTGGGATCCAAATCCAATCCATTAACCCTTAGCATTGTAATAATTCTCCTAGGATCGTAACATTCCGGCCAGCTTCTGAATTTGAAGCTTTCGATAGCTACTCTATCGACGCTAATTCGATGATAGACCTTTATTTTTTTGTGGCTCTAATTAACTATTAGTATTCAATGACTTAACATTATGCTAAGACATTTTAGTTTAGCCTATAGGTTGCCCTTCCGTGACTCGAATTTGCCATGTTGTGCTTGTTTTAATACCAATTGTTAATAGCTTAACTGTTGATCTAAAAGTCCTAGACTATTGGATATTAATTTGGTTAAACTTTAACCTTTAAGATAGTAACAGGTTTTTTGGAACGCAAACCCAGGATTGGATTTCAATGGTGATGGTGTGGAGTTTCTTTGTTTGTATGTGATCACAAAATTGAGGTTGAACTTGGATTTTGCAATTCGTGCTTTGGGGACATATTTTGTTTGTTTTGAATGCTATTTTCACAGTTAGTGTATTAGAAATATACACTGAACTTTGGTAAAAACTGCTGAACGCACAAACACTTCTACAAGTAAAAAATCGATGGCCAAGTCATTAAGTCTGATTTTTGGTATTGGTTGTTTTTGTTATGCAATGGGTTAAGCTTAAATTGGAGACTAAAGAAATATTCTTTTTCATGATCTGTATCGCTATTCATGTTTCACAAATCTAATATAAGTTCATACATTAAATTAATAGTCTCTTTGCTGAATCTCTCATCCTCATGTTGGATAGTTTCTCGACTCTTCTTGTTTCTTAGAATAAATTGATACGATGTTTTCCTGCATTTTGAATCTTTGATATAAGGTCTTTACCATTTCTGTATGCTAGGTAATCTTACTCAGCCTAGTTTGTAAGAACTAATAAACAGTGTGCCAAATAGTTGATTAGGTGCATATTAATGCTATATATATAGCTTTTGAAGTTTGAACTCCATGGTGAACAAAACCTTGATCTTTTCACTGCTTCATTTAGGTTAGCAAAACTTTCTGAAGGCCAGTTGATTGATGGAAGACTAGAATGTTTGTACCACGGCTGGCAATTTGAAGAAGGTAAATGTGTTAGGATACCTCAGGTATGTCTTAGTTTACCTTGTCCCCAATTTTTTTGATACATGAAATGCCGCATTTACTTCTAGAATCATATTAAGAGTGTTGTTAGTGGTATTATAACTTTTATTACAAGGACCTTACGAACTAACGCGATAGTCCACGCGGCACCTATCTCCATAGAATGTGGATTGTCATGTGAGTTTGTAAGAGGTTATAGTAAAAACAGTAGTATCCCAAGCATTTTCCATCGGACTAATGACGTCGAATTTCTTCGCTGCAGCTTCCGGCTGATGCCAAAATACCTCGATCAGCTTGTCTCAGAACGTATGAGGTGAGGGACTCTCAAGGAGTTATATGGGTATGGATGTCTCAGAAGACACCACCGAACCTTGATAAACTACCTTGGTTTGAGAACTTTGCCAGGCCAGGTTTTCAGGATATTTCAACCACCCATGAGCTTCCATATGATCACTCCATACTACTTGAGAACCTCATGGATCCAGCCCACGTCCCGATTTCACATGATCGAACAGACTGGAGTGCAAAAAGGGAAGATGCTCAACCGCTGCGTTTTGAGGTGTCCGAACGTACGGATCGAGGATTTGCCGGCTGGTGGGGAAAGGCAACAGATCAACCCCTGCCGAACTTCTTACGGCTTGAAGCCCCATGTGTTCTTCAGAATAACCGGGAGATTGTCGACGAGAAGGGGGAGAAGCACTACTTCACAGGCCTATTCCTTTGTAGACCGACCGGACAAGGGAAATCCATGCTTATTGTAAGGTTTGGAGGAACAAAAAGATCCCCCTTGGCCAAATTGTTCCCGCAGTGGTACTTCCATCAAAATGCAGGTAAGGTGTTTGAGCAAGATATGGGTTTCCTCTCGTCCCAAAATGAGGTTCTAATAAAAGAAAAAGTTCCCACCAAGGACTTGTACCTTAATCTAAAATCCTCTGATACATGGGTAGCTGAATACCGGAAGTGGATGGACAAAGTAGGTCATGGGATGCCTTATCATTTTGGCCACAGCACTATTTCATTGCCTAAAGAGCCTGCTGTGGTTGAACATGCACCGGCGGGACTGGTTGCCGGAGTTTCTGCATCTTTACCGGCTAAGGGAGGGATTGGAACAATGCATGCTCCAAACTTGGCCAACCGATATTTTCGGCATGTAATTCATTGCAAAGGATGCAGAAGTGTCGTTAAAGCTTTCCAAGCCTGGAAAAATGCTCTTTCTGCTATGGCTCTTGCACTGACTGCATTGGCAATTCTAGTGTCTGGAAGGCAGTGGAAGGCCATTCTTTTGGTGTCGGCAACCGTATGCTCTGCCGGAGTTTATGGATGCTCAACTGCCATTACATTGAACACAACAAACTTCATAAGGACACATAGGAGATTGTAAAAGACCATGGGAAAAGCTCCCTGCACAACAGGTTGTGCACAACCTGTTGTGCAGGGATCAGTCCCCAAAGACCATAGGATTACAAGGTTGCTTGGAAAGGATAATATAGTACTCGAATATAGATTGTGGTGTTGGTGTTTATTCTAATTTCATGACTTTTATTGCACAGGTGCCCGAAATTCTCCAATTTGGGTATCAAAGAAATGCTGCCTCTACCTCTATGCGCTACCAAGTTGTTCATGTTTGTCCTCTTTTTTCCCCTGTTTTGCTAAATCACATAGTAACATTAAGCTACAAATAGAATAATGAGAAAACTTTACTTAATTCCCTTTAACTTTTATTACTTTTGCAATTACTCCTCAAAGTTCAAAAACTCTCAATTTAGTGTATCAAATTTTCAATTATTTGCAATCTTATTCTTCCCGTTAGGGTTTGAAGTTAAATCAAACGGTCAAAGGGTTAAATGACTCTTATATTCATGTAAACTTAAAAAATTTACAAAATTATCTTTAAATTACAATAAATTTTTTTTAAAGCAAGTGTATTTTAGAAATTTCAACATCTGTTAGGATTTTAGGGTCAGAAGTTTTTATTTTATTTTTTATAAAGTTTAATACACTAAATGAGAGTTTTTGAATTTTGATAAAGTAATTGCAAAAATAATGAAAATTCAGAAGGTAAAATGAAGTAGTTTTTACTAGAATTATAGAATCATCAAGTTCCTCCCAATCATTAAATGCCTCCCCGCTAATGGATTAAACCCATACCTCATGTGAATAGGACCCTTTCCATTCCACTTGAAAGTGGAGAATATCTTAATCCGCTCAAGAGGGACATTCAAAGCAAGCTAAATAAAGCATAATGATAATAATAATAATAATAAATAAATAAATAAAGCTTCCCAAAAGGGGTGGTAAATAATTTATTTAGTAAACAGGGACTATAAAATATAAGGATTTGTGTTTGTGCTGCCTTACCAAATGTTGGTAGAGGCTGTTTGTATATATAGAGAAACTAGAACATAGTTACATGAGTTTAGGAGACTACAATTCTGATAGGAATGAAACACTACAATCTAATCTGAGTATTTGAATTCAAAATATTATCTTATCACTAGTTCCTATAATCTAGGTTTTATCTTTATCTTCATCTTGAGCGCGCATAGAATTAGGAACTTTATCTCGAGAAGACATATCTAGCTGAGGGGTAGATATGTCTTTAACATGCCCCTGCAATCTTAACGGTATAGGGAGAACGTTGAGATTGGAACGAAGGAAAGCAAAACGTGCGGAGGAGAGAGGCTTGGTGAGAACATCCGCTAGTTGATCCTTGCTGGAGATGAATTGAATGCGGATGGTCTTCTTAGCAACCATGTCTCGAACAAAATGAAAGTCAATTTCGACATGTTTTGTTCGTGCATGGAAAACTGGATTTGAAGATAGGTAAGTAGCTCCGATGTTGTCACACCATAGTGTAGGAGGACGTGTAAAGCTGAGCCCAAGTTCAGAACATAGAGACATAATCCAGGAGAGTTCAGCTGCAGTGTTTGCTAGGGATTTGTATTCGGCCTCGGTGCTGGAGCGGGCAACAGTGTGTTGCTTTCGACAGCTCCATGAAATAAGATTTTTTCCAAGGAAAATACAATATCCACCCGTAGAGCGACGATCATCTTGGTCTCCAGCCCAATCTGCGTCGGAATAGGCCTCAATGGAAGCTGTTGGGGCACGGTAGAAGTGAAGACCATACTGAACTGTTTCCTTGAGATACCTTAAGAGTCTCTTTACAGCCTGCCAGTGTAGATCCGTGGGATTATGCATGAATTGAGCAAGTTTGTTCACACAGAATGAGATGTCCGGTCTTGTGATGCAGAGGTATTGCAATGCACCCACTGTGCTGCGGAATAAAGTTGGATCAGAGAATAAATCACCTTCAAAAGCCGAGAGGTGAGTAGAAGATGCCATTGGACAGTTGATCGGTTTGGCTTCAATCATTTTGGTCCTTTTGAGAATGTCCAAAATGTACCGATGCTGAGACAGAATAAAACCAGTGGAGCTTGGAAGAACTTCAATTCCTAGGAAAAAATGGAGTTTCCCGAGGTCTTTGACAGCAAATTCCTGTTTCAATGTCTGTAAAAGTGTAGAAACTGCAGATGGTTTAGATGATGTGATTAGAATGTCATCTACATAAATGAGTACTAGAGTAGTGTAAGCAGCCGACTTATAGATGAAGAGAGATGTGTCTGATTTGGATCCATGAAAACCAAGCTCCAATAGTTTACCACTAAGTCTGGAGAACCAAGCTCTTGGGGCTTGTTTGAGGCCATATAAAGCCTTTGTGAGTTTACAAACATGATCTGGAAACTGAGGATGAGTGAAACCGGGAGGCTGAGACATGAATACCACTTCAGAAATATTCCCATGAAGGAATGCATTTTGTATGTCAATTTGATGAATCGGCCAGCCATTGGACAGAGCAATTGATAGAACAATGCGTACCGTAGTAGGTTTGATCACAGGGCTGTAGGTTTCACCATAGTCAATGCCCGGTTGTTGATGAAATCCCTTAGCAACTAGCCTTGCTTTGTACCTTTCAATCGATCCATCAGCCTTCCGCTTTATCCGAAAAACCCATTTGCAGCCAATAATATTAGAAGCTAATTCAGGAGGAACCAGGGTCCAAGTCTGGTTCTGTAGTAAAGCATCAAATTCGGTGTTCATGGCAGCTCTCCAATTTTTATCCTTCACAGCTGTAGAATGACAAGTAGGCTCAATCTCATCAGTAGAGGACTCGGCAAGCAGGGCTCTCGGGAGGGGGTACCGAACTCGACCATCTGTAAACTCTCTAGGCTTGGAGATGTTATTTCTAGCACGAGTAACCATGGGATGGGAAGAAGTAGGTGGAACTAAAGGAGGAGTTGAAGAAGCTGAAAAATCAGCTGGAAGTGGGGAATCAGCAGAGCTGGAAGATGCTGAAGAGAGGGACTGCAGTGATGGAGAGTGCAGAGAGGGAGAGGAAATTGGAGAGGAGGGCTCTAGGATAGGTTGTGGGAGCTGTGATGCTGACTGTGGTAGGAGAATGGGCAGGGAGAGCTGTTGTCGAGTATTGCAAGAATTTGACTCAAGGGAGGATGAGGGAGGAGTATATGGAAAAGTAGATTCATTGAAAATAACATCTCTTGAGATGTAGAGGCGATTTGTGGGCAAGTGGAGACATTTGTAGCCTTTGTGAAGAGGACTATAGCCGAGGAATAAACAAGGGACAGAACGTGGCTGAAACTTGTTTGAATTATATGGACGTAAGTTGGGCCAACATAGACAACCAAAGGTGCGTAAGAAGGAATAATCCGGAGAACATTTGAAAAGTGTTTCAAATGGAGAATGATTTTGTAGAACTGTGGTAGGCATGCGATTGATTAGATAGCATGCAGTGGAAAAAGCATCATCCCAAAATTTGAAGGGTAAATGAGCATGAGAGAGGAGTGCTAGACCGGTTTCGACAATATGTCGATGTTTTCGTTCGATAGCACCATTTTGTTGGTGAGTATGTGGGCAAGACACACGATGCTGAATGCCAAGTTGCTTGAGTAGGTTATTGACAGGACGGTATTCACCACCCCAATCGGATTGAATTGCTTTTATTTTGGTCATAAAGAACCGTTCAACATATAATTTAAAAGTGCAGAAAACTGAAAGAACATCACTCTTTAAGGATATTGGATAAAGCCAAGTATATTTGCTATAAGCATCAAGAAAGGAAACATAATACTTAGCACCAGACCTAGAGCTAACTGGGGCTGGTCCCCATACATCAGTATAGATTAAATCAAGAGGACCATTTGCAGAACCGGAAGCTGAAGAAAAAGGGAGTTGCTTGCTCTTTGCACCAAGGCAGGCAGTGCAAACAGTGGAGTCATTTGGAGAAGCAACTGGAAGCTGAAAACGAGAAAGGACATGGCGGACAACCTTCAAGGTGGGATGGCCCAGCCGTGAGTGCCATTGAAAAGCAGAAACACGTTCACCCACCATGGCATGACGGGGATGTTTATTTGTGGAAAAAAATTGATAGAGTCCATGTTTATTCGGCCCGTGGAGAAGGAGTTTCCCCGTGCGACGGTCCTTTAAGAAAAAATGGGAAGGATGGAATTCAAAGAATGTATTAGTATCTTTGGTGAATTTCTGAACAGAGATGAGGTTCTTGGAAATTTGAGGAACATGCAGAATATCAAGGAGATCAAAATGAGAACTAGGAGTAGAGAGTCGAGTTGTACCAATGTGTTTGATTGGGAGCCCCTTACCATTGCCAATACGGATTTGATCGGAGCCCAAGTAGTCTTCAGCCTTGATATTCAAATTGGCGAGATCAGATGTCAGATGGTGTGTAGCGCCAGAATCTGGGTACCAGTTCTGATCAGTGCTGCTGGATGGGGCAGAAAGATAGGCCTGAGCCTGAGAAGGCTGTTCTCGAGTGTATGCCTCATTGAATCTATTGTAACAATCCAAGGCAATGTGACCATAGCGGTTGCATACCTGACATAAGGGTCGGTTGGAGGAGGATCCACGGCCAGATGAGGGTCCTCGGCCTCTGCCACGAAATGGCCTGGAAGTGCCAGAGAAGCCACGGCTAGAAGAATGATTACCGCGGGAACCACGCATGCCACGGTTTGAGTGTGGAGAAGAGTTGCCCCGGGAGGCAAAGTTTGCACCAGCAACAGAGAGATCAATAGAGGCTTGATGCTTCTCTAAGCGCATCTCATGAGAGAGGAGATGGCCGTAAATTTCATCCACAGAGAGTGGTTCAGCTCTGGTTGTAACAGAGGTTACAAACGGATCAAAGTCAGAGCCGAGTCCAGCTAGAAGAAAGGACACCTTCTCAAAGTCATTGAGAGGTTGACCTACGACAGCAAGAGCATCACACAACGTCTGAAATGTGTGGAAGTAGTCAGCGATGGAGGAAGATCCTTTCTTAAGAGTCGCCAATTGATAATGCACCTGCATGGTGCGTGCCTTTGTCTGAGACGTAAAGAGGGTCTCCAAGGTCGTCCATGCGTCGCGGGAGGTGGCACAGCGAGTAACATGGGTCAGCATTTTTTCCGAAAGAGCTGAGTTAATAGCTCCGAGCAGCAGTTGATCTTGCATGCTCCAATGGAGGAAGGCCGGATTGGGAGAAGTGGTGGAGACACCATCTTTGGTGGATGTCACAGTGGGAGGAGGGCAGGGTGTGGAACCATCAACATAACCAAATATGTTGCCGCCTTTGAGGTGTGGAACGATCTGAGGCAGCCAGACCGGATAGTTATCATTGGTGAGTTTGATAGGATTAAAATTGGTGAAGGTCACCAACGAAGGTGGTTGTGGAGGTGGGCTAGAGGCAGACATGACCGTAACTTGGGAAGAGAAAAAAAAAGAGAGAGGACGTGAGTCACTGTTGTGGCTCTGATACCATATAAAATATAAGGATTTGTGTTTGTGCTGCCTTACCAAATGTTGGTAGAGGCTGTTTGTATATATAGAGAAACTAGAACATAGTTACATGAGTTTAGGAGACTACAATTCTGATAGGAATGAAACACTACAATCTAATCTGAGTATTTGAATTCAAAATATTATCTTATCACTAGTTCCTATAATCTAGGTTTTATCTTTATCTTCATCTTGAGCGCGCATAGAATTAGGAACTTTATCTCGAGAAGACATATCTAGCTGAGGGGTAGATATGTCTTTAACAGGGACCGACTTTTATCGTTAAAACTGTTTCTTAGTGTGGTTCCAAATTTGAGAAAATATTTTCTATATATATATATACACGCATTGTGTTTCAAAGAGTGTTTTTAATGTCTTTATTTTGAGAATAGAAAACAAAAGGCATAAGACAAAAATCTCAACAAACATAGCCAAGGACTTCCAATTGAAAGAGGGGTTCTCAAAATAATAATAATAATAATAATAAAAACAAGGCCAACAACAATAACAACAAACTTATCAAAATAAAACAATAATAAAATCAAGTACCATCTAAGAACATGTGCCTTTAAAGGCTTAACCACTGCCCCCCACCCCACATTTCGGAGTATTCCCCAAGAGATAGCAAACTATAACGATTAGAGATTTACACCATTTACTCATCAAACAATTAACTACTTCGTACATATAAACCAAATATTTTTTTTTTTGTTATTATTACTATTATTTGTAAGTAATTGGCCCCAAAAAGGGGAAATATAACCGAAAGAATATTGAAGCAGTAAACTCGGGCCACTAGCTGAATTTCAATACAAGAAATCAAAGCACTATACAAGTGTGTTTGTACCATTACTACCTCCACAGCAATTTGTGTATTAAGTATTCAGCCCTACCATTGGATAGTTACACTCCATTTGAGTTGACAGCCGATGACTGCTCTTCTGAAGGAAACAATCTACGAGCGCTAGAGCTAGTAAATGATGGTATGTAGGATGACCTGCTATCACTATTATTTGTCGAGTGTAGAGAGGATGAAGAAATGTCGGGGGTTTTTAGCAATCCAGTTGTAGTATCAGGACCCAATCTTAAGTTTGAACTTTGGGGCAGAACATCAGATTCAACCTCCTCAAGTGTCTACAAACAACAAGAGAGTTTTTGAAGTTTTTCACCAAAATGAGAAGAAAAAATGGTATTTAGTAGACTTTTATATGACTGGGATGACGTGATAGTAAAAATCAAACATTGATTTTTCTTTTTACAAGCCCTTGCTAATCCAAAAATTGATTTTCATTATCATATCACCTCAATTGTATAGACATCTACTAAACAGCATTACTTGATGAGAAATAACAAAACCCATAATGTCCAACAGGTTACAGTAGTAACCAAAGTTCATATGGTAAGGCTAGATATGATTCAAAAGGAATCATTCTGTCATGGACATAAAGAGAGAAGATGGAACCCATACAACCAACTGAAGCTGTTTCAGATCAGTTATGTTGATAAGGTTTCCAAGATATAACTGAAAACTTTCTTTCCGGGAATTGGGCCCGTTAAAACACAAGGCTAAAGGGAGACCATAGGCAGCTGGAATCCCACAAAAATTAACCTTACCCTTTTCTCAAATGCAGTTTCTGGACAAATTACAAGTTACAATTAATATTTGTACTATTAAAAAACTTGGCTACCTGAATAGCTTTTTGCAAAACATTGTATACTTGATGGGTCTGTTTTCTTTTTACAACAACCTCGTCCGGCTCCTGCAATAGCTCTTCAAAGAGGTCATCTCTGCATAATTACCAGTAAATATATGCTCAAAGTTTGCTATCAACACTTATATTCAATGATTCTAAATGATGTTCTAATAAAGTATCACAAGAGTCAAAAGATGTTCAGTGTACAGAATATTTCAAACAATCCATGGTTTCATGATTAGCAAGCCTAAAAATAAGCTGAATCCAGGGATTCTGGAGGATAGGTAGTCCTCACCAGTACAGTTTCTTTCATGTGTCAAGAGTGCTTACACAATTTAGGCAGTTGTTGACTGGTTCTCATATCTTTGAAGTCCCAACACCACTGAATTTTCTTATGACTAGAAGTTTCAATTACGATAAAGCTACTACCATAATGAAAACCAGAGTCCATATAACAATCTCAATTGATATATGATCTCAATTGTTTCATGAACTTAAACATCTCACATGTCAAGAGACCAACATTTAAGGACTATTTCAAGTGCTTATACTTGAAAAGAACTAGTCATAACAATCAAGTAATGAGGAACTAATTGAAAGACTGGTCATCTAATTGGAACACAACGGATCATTTAGGCAGATATTTATTGCACAAAGTGGGATCTACAACAATGCATGCTAATCAAAATACATTGCAGTAATTAGCTGAACAGACAGAAAAGTAGATCGCTTATCACAAATACTAGATATTTTATGTCATTATTTCTAGGATAAATTTCATGAATTAAATTTGTGATCTTTTTAAGATAATAAAAGGTTAAAATTTTAAGCCCAACAAAATATAGAAAATTTATGCAGAAACAAACAAAAGACTCAAGAGTCCCACAGTTAAACACATACCTGTACAGTTTTTGTATAAAGGTACTATGAAGGTTCCTTTTTGTATGATTCACCTAGAGGACATTAGCAACAACAGAAACATTTAGAGGGACTGGACAAGGTGTCAAAAAGAAAGGATCAAGGAAATAACCCAAATATAAAGCAGAAAAAATGGACAAGGACTAGAGAGGGAAAATGCCTTACCAGAAAGTGCATTATAGCTTTTGGAACCAAGTCTTGAATGTTCTTTCTGACAATGTCATAGTAAGATCGCAAGAGTAATTTTGTTGCAATTATTATAACTGCATCATGCTCAGTCATTTCAAGTGGCCTTAAGGTGGATGGGGGCTGAAATCAGCAAAGGCAGAGGGAAGAGAATGACAAAAATTGGAAAATGAAGAAATGGAGAATAAATAACAAATTACTAATTCATAAATAAACATCTGCGAACCACACTATTACCTCTCTCAACTGGATTGTAGAGGGTATCTGCTCCATGAATGAAACAGTTTCACCAAGAGATCTGCTAGCTTGACTCTTTCCAGATGATGCCCTGCTGCCAAACATTGATGTGATTCCCCAAGTCTTCGTGGCATTACTACCTCCTACATTGCACTAGTACTGTTACTGCACGTGTAAATTTTTTCCTTAAAGGAATAATTGCATTAATTAAAAGAGTTACTGCTCATGTGATCAATGACCATAGTAACTACGATGAGCAAATCTTTGTCCATAACCATCCATACGTACACAACATAAACATGCTTCCAAGTTTCAGAAAATTTGAGCAACTTATGTGGATTTCACAGAAACATATCCGCCATTCGACTGTTACATACAAGTTATATTTTTTTCTCTACAAGATATTTGAAACTTTTTATCACTTATCCTTCCGCATATTATTAAACATAGAAAAGGTTATCTGGCACCAAAATTCAACTAATACATTTCGAATACCAAAAAGCATGCTATTGACAACATTAACAATGAAGGGCACATAACTTTTGCCGCACTAAAATGCTAATACAGTCAATAGCTGAAAATTGCACTTTTCCACCCTCAATTATAGGGTCATCTGCAACATCTTCCCTACACTTTAAAGTTAAGCAGTCAACCCCTAAATAATGACATTAGTTACAACGTACCCATCATTAATATTTATCAAATTCTTGTCACGTTTAATCTTTCTCATTTTTTCCTTTTAGGTTTTCTTTATCACATGATAAGCACATGAAATGAATGATTTAAGTATAACAAAAATTGGACACTTTTAACGGTAAAGAAACATTGCAACTAAAGCAAAACTTTAGGAGGCAGATTGCTAAAATTTAAAGTTTAGGTAGACAGTAGACAGTAGACACTACAATTGACTTTCTTTTTCTTTTCTTTTCTTTTTTATAAGTAAGAAAATTTCATTAAAAAAACGTAAGGCGCCCCTAAGTACACAAGAAGTATACACAGGGACAACTCAGCTAGTCCACATAAAAAACCCAAGAAAACACACAAGGAACTACATACTAACAACTCCCAAAACCCACAAGAGACCCAAAATACAAAAGAAGCCCCCAACAAACACCATCAAACACCCAAAATACAATAGAAACCCCCCAACAAACACCCAAGATACAATAGAACCCCCATAATACAATAAAACCCAAGACCCCCCCTAATACAATAAAACCCCCAAGATACAATAGAACCCCCATAATACAATAAAACCCAAGAACCCCCCTAACACAATAAAACCCCCAAACAAGATTTTCCCATATAAAAATACATTAAAATTTGTTATGCACCTGGCTTACATGATTATGACTATATGTAGCAATTAATCTATCAGGGCAATAGCACATATACTCCATCAGAAGATTATTATATGCTTGCACGCATGATAAGCACATGCACATAACATATCATACTCTCAAAATCAGATTTTGCAGAATAGTTCACCATAAATTGTGGTGATTTTAACTCTACTATCAAACGAAAAGTACTATTCTTGCCCCAACATAATCACTATACCAGCAGTTTTCCTTATCAAACAATGAGGTTTCATTTTCTTATTATAGACAGTAATTTCTTATTAACATTGGTTGGATGTTTTTATTATAAAAAAAATAAAAATAAATATATATATATATATATATATATATATATATATTATTAACAAAGAAAGAAATCCAATGCAACAGTAAAAAGAAGAAGTTCTCTAAAGAATTACATATAGAGATAAAACAATAATTATACTCCTTTTTTTATTAGTAAATTACACACAGTAGAACTTGAACCCATGACTTCACCCTCCCATGAATATCTTATTAACAAAGAAAGAAATCCAAAGCAAGATGAAGAAGTTCTCTAAAGAATTACATATAGAGATAAAACAATAATTATACTCCTTTTTTTATTGGTAAATTACACACAGTAGAACTTGAACCCATGACTTCACCCTCCCCCACTCTTAAAAGAGAAGGAAGTACCATTTGAATTAGAGTTTACCAAACTAGAAAATTATGCATGCTAACTATCCTACAAGTAAAGAATGATAACCAAACTTAGAAAACTATCAAGGAAAAAAAGAATTTACCAGATGATACAGGTCTCTCGTTATTTGAAGGAGGATGGCTTCCCTGCCAAAAGCCAAGAAAAAGTTAGATGAAAGGACATAATTGATAGCAAAATGATTAACCTGAGGAATTGATGTATGATTTAAACAGTGGGAGAAAAACCCATTTCCGCAGGAAAAGTCAAAACCAAATGTTATAGCCAAGAATGTCCTGAGGCCAATAGATAGGGCCACATGAACAGCTATAAGAAACCAAATTATCACTGAGATGTTTTCTGTCTCATTTGATACGTATAAATGTGGTAGAAAGCTAGATTGATTGCCCCTACTTTATTAGCTATTTAAATTTCTTTCTGAATATTTTTCCATGATTTTTTGGGAAACTTTCTGAACATTTTTGTCATGTATCCTTGTCTCTTAACAGAAACTGATTTGTATCTCCCATACTAGTTTAAAAAATACCAAACCAATACAAAGTACAATACTAATAATTTGGACCATGCAAAACAGAGGCAATAAAAACCATCACTATAATTTTGGTTACCATAATGTGACGAAGGAAAGGAGATTGTGACATTCATCATTTCACTATAATTTTTAGAACTTTCGGAGTATGCTATGTTTGATAATAAGTTTCAGGTACGTAGATCAAGCTCAGTTCAGATCCACCATGCCTCTTCAGACCAATAAAAGTGATCTCTCATATGTATGAATATAACATGTTTGGGCTTGCGTGACATGCAGTGACAACACGACTATCTTTCTTTATAAAGCTAAATTTCACCAAATAAATAGGCAATGCGGGACTTAGCACTAATGACTATCTTTCTTTATAAACCACCCACTCTATGTGGGCTACTCCTTATCTTCCCCATATGGAAATATGGGACCAGGGTGTTACAAAGGCGCCTCTAAAGCCTAAGGCGAGGCGCCCTCACTGAGGTGTTTGTTTTAGCACTTTGGCAAGTGCCTTTTATGAAGTCCCAGGCGCTTGAGACGAGCACCCGTAAAATTTCATATACTCTAAAAATGTAACTATGTCGACTTGGCTATTTTGTTTTTAATTACCCAATAAAAAAAGATGTGATGAGCTAGAATCAAAATCAAAGTGAGTAAGAAAGTAGGGATACGGAGGTCCATTCAAGTAAAACAATTGAAAAAAAAAAAGAAAGCATACCAAAGGCTGAAACTCTTCGTTCGCGCTCATATTCATGCTTTTTCTCGAACCACAGCCAGCCCCAAGTTCCCCACCCCCACAAAACCTCTCTCTCTTTCCTTCAATTTCTAATTCTCTCGTCTTTTTTCCTTTTTCTTTTGGACATGGGTAGAAGTAATGAAAAATGATATGTTTTTTTTTATAAGAATTCATTAAAAAGCGCAGAGGGGTGCAACCCTAGTACACAGGAAGTATACAAAATGATATGTTAATTAGAGAAGCCACAAAAAGCATAACTTTAGATTGATAAAACAAAGAAAGAGAATACCTAAGGCTAAGCCCCACTAGTTGATGAAAATCCATTACGAATCCAATTTATTTAGGATTAAAGCTTAGTAGTTGAGTTGAGTGTTTTCGAGACCTTTCGCTCTAGGGATTTTCCTTTTTATTTTTTAGGGAAAACTTAACTTAACCCCTAAAACTTCCATCACTTTTGCAATCTCTCCCCTAAAGTTCAAAAACTCACAATTTAGTGTATCAAAATTTCAATTTTTTACAATCTCACCCCTCCCATTAGGATTTGGGGTTAAATCAGATGGTCAAAGGATAAAATGATCCTCATAATCTTGTAAAACTTTATAAAATTATGGGATAATTATACTTTACCCCCCTGTTTTATCCACGGGGTGGCGATTTACCCCCATATGTACCAAAATTGTTAGATGACCCTTCTGAACTTGTCAACGTGTGGTAAGTTATACCTTCCGTCCATTCGGCCGTCTATTTGGACAAAAAATCGGTCACATGCGTTGCATGTGACTGTTTAAAGGATTTCACCTTCCAAAAATACCCTCTTCCCCGTCAACCTTCTTACCTGCTCATGCATTAAAAGAACAAAAGAACAAAAAAAGAAAAAACTCATTCAACTCGATTGTCTAGCTAGCTGCTCCGACACCGCCAGTTGCTTCAACCAAGTGGTTCACAGATCTTATGTTGTAGGTTGTAGGTCGTCCCCAAAGTTGCTCGTGCTGCAAACGAGCACGGAGCAGTGACCTACCGGTGCGACGATCGGGTTGGATCGCCGATGGATTGCGATAGATTGCCCAACGGCTACTAGCCGTTGGAGAAAACCATGCAAACAAAACATCTTCACCTCAACATTGGTATCCATCACAAACCTTAGTTTGATCTAATCTGCAAAAGCCCAGAACCATTTATAGCTACAAATTAAGACCCATTTGATAAACCCATCAAGAGTTTCTGACTTTTAATAAAAATCTTATGATTTCAGCTTCCTTCTCTTTTTCCCAGCCATAGTGATTAGTGAGAACCAAATGAAGCGGCTTTTGCCTAGACAGAGAGAGAGACTTTAGAGAGAAAGTTCAGAGTAGAGAGAGAGCCTGTATGTGGACATGTGGAAGTGGTGGTGGCAACACGTGTGAATCCTTAAGAATCAGGTGTGAGAGTTTTCACACTTTCAGTCTCCATGAACCAATCAATTGAAGCCAAGTCAGAATGATTTCACATGAAGTTGATATTTGTTGACTTTATGTGAGGAAGAAGAAAGAGGTTTTGAGGAAGAAGAAGCTAGGCTGATGATGTTGAGTTGGAGCTCTGTTGCAGCAATGAAAAATAGAGTCGAACAGAGACTCTTGTTTTGCATGTTTTGTTCTTTCCCTGACCAACTCTTTTTCTGCAAAATGTTATGGTGTGCCTCATCAAACTCAAATAATTACTACGTATGCTAGTACGTGGCATCATGCATGACAAAATGAAACACCCTCTGCGTGCAACGTGTATTTCATATTCTTGTAGGTGGCGTGGACCATGGTACCAACTTCTAGTCCGTCTAGTAAAGGTGAAAACCTGCACAATGGGGAAGCACCCATGGTTCGAAAACTTGGAAAACACCAGCCTAAAGTAGTGGTCAGCTCATATGATGCAGTACCTGGTCTCAGCCCATGCAGTCCCGGGCTTGACGATTGCTTTCAACATTATCATCGCATGGGATTTCACTGTCCGGTTGATGCCATGCGAGGCATTTTGGGTGCACCAAGCCTGGATTAGCCGACGTAATGTGTGATTAGGGGTTAGGTCGGATTCTTTTGGCAAAGGATGTTTGCTGACCGGACATGTGGTATTCTTGCTTGAGAACAACCAGTGTTTGATGCTTTCCTTATCGTAAGTAACAAGCACATCAGCCTTACGGGCAGATGCAAGACATCGGGGAGGGCTTCCACGCCGGAGGAGGCTGTCGGGGCTCTGAGATGAACGGACTGATCTAGGCTTGAAGATGGCTGTTATGCATGATCAGAAGAAGATGAGGATGGGTCAGCAAGAAGGAGAGAAAGCAAGGAATCTTCGAGATTTTGAGGTGGGCTTGCCCACGTGGTAGAATGGGGTATTTTGGGAAGCAAAAATGCATTAATAGGTCACGTGCAACGCACATGACCGACTTTCCGACCAAACAGACAGTCGACTAGATGGAAGGTAAACTTTGCCACACATTGACAAGTTCGGGAAGGTCATCTAACAATTTTGGTACATTGGGGGGTAAATCGCCACCCCGTGGATAAAACAGGAGGGTAAAGTGTAATTATCCCTAAAATTATCTTTAAAATTACAATTGATTTTTTTTTTTTTTTAAAAAAAAATGAGGGTTATTTTGAGAAATTCTCACCCCTCTGTTAAAATTTAACCGAAAATCCTAACTGAGGGGTGATATTGCAAATTTTTTAAAGTCCGATACACTAAATTTAGAGTTTTTTAACTTTGGGGGGAAGATTGCAAAAATGATGAAAGTTCAGGGGGGTTAAGTAAAGTTTTCCATATTTTTTTATTTTTTTGGGTTCTAGTCTGACTCAATCTTCATCTTAGCTCTCCGAGAAATTTTTTTTCTTTCATTTTTTTTTACTTCCAAATTATTTTTTTTCTCAAAATCTACTCAGCAGCCCAGTTTATCTGCATTTTACTCTCTAAGACATATAGACTGTGCATTGGCTGCCTTTATTTTTCTTTTGAGCTTCTATCAAATTATAATTAATTAATTTTTCAGCTTAAAACAGTCTTGTTTATGTTTGATCTTAAAAATATTTAATTTCATGCAAAATATCTTAACACTTTTTTTGTTTTAACAAAAACATGTAACAAAATGCCCAATCTTTTCTTCAGTTCATCCTCTAAAACATATATAAGCTTTAATAAATATCAGTTTTTGAGATACAACTGAATTAGATACGCAGTTCTTATAGCCAATGAATGCCTGGATAGCCAAAGGCAGTCAGGGGAGGCCGGATTATTGTGCAAACTGGATTTGGAGAAGCATATGATCACGTGAATTGGGATTTCCTCCTTTACATGCTTCAGAGGTGTGGGTTTGGGGAGAGGTGGAGGGAATGGATTAAATTTTGCGTTTCTACAATAAAATTTTCCATTTTGATTAATGGCGTCCCTTTTGGTTTATTTTAGAGCTCGCAGGAGATTAGGCAAGGTGATCATCTTTCTCCTTTGCTGTTTGTGGTGGTTATGAAAGCGCTTAGCAGGATGTTGAATGCATCTATGCTCTAAGGCTTGCTGTTAGGTTTCTCAGTGGGCTTCATAGGTAATGAAGCTTTAGTGGTGAATCATTTACTGTTTGCGGATGATACCTTAATTTTTTGTGGAGCACAGGCCAAGCATGTTAGAAATTTGAGATGTACCTTCTTATGTTTCGAAGCGGTGTCAGGGTTGAGGATCAATTTAGGCAAATCAGAATTGGTCCCCATTGGCGAGGTGGAAGATGTAGAGTCTTTGGCACATATTCTGGGTTGTAGAATTGGGTCTCTGCTGATGACTTATTTGGGTATGCCGTTGGGGGCATCGTTCAAATCTATTTCTATTTGGAATAGGGTTAATGAGAAAGTGGAACGAAGGTTGGCTAGTTGGAAGAAACTATATTTATCCAAGGGTGGTAGGGTGACATTGATTCACAGTATTCTTTCTAGCATTCATACTTATTATTTATCTCTATTCCCTAATCCTATGTGTAGCTAAGAAACTGGAGCGGCTTCAAAGGGAGTTTCTGTGGAGTGGTTTGGGTGATGAGACTAAATTTCATTTAGTCAATTGGCAACGAGTTTGTACTTCAATCAAGGCTGGTGGACTGGGAGTTCGTAATGTTATTAATTTTAATCAAGCCTTATTGGGGAAGTGGATTTGGAGGTTCTCTCAGGAGTGCAATGCTTTGTGGAGATCGGTGATTGAGGTGAAGTATGGGAGTGTGATGGGAGGTTGGTGTTCTTTAACGGTAACGGGGCCTTATGGTGTCAGTGTTTGGAAGTTTATTCAAAGGGGGTGGGATAATTTTGCCAAGTATTTTGCGTTTTGAGGTGGGTGATGGATCTCTCATTCGCTTTTGGCATGATTTATGGTGTGAGGACAAGCCTCTCAAGCTCTGTTATCCAGCTTGGTACTCTATTGCGCGTTCTCCTGATGCTTGGGTGGTGGATAATTTGTCTGTGGTAGGAGGCGTGGTTCATTGGAATGTTCTCTTTACGCGCTATGCTCAGGATTGGGAGGTGGAGATGGTGATATCCTTCTATGAACAGTTATACTCTATTCGGGTTCGGCATGGGGAGGTTGATAGGGTGGTGTGGAATCTTTCCAAGAAGAGGAATTTTGAAGTGAAGATTTTCTACAAAGCATTAGTTTGTCACGAGGCAGCTTCTTTTCCTTGGAAGGGTATATGGTGTGTTAAAGCTCCGAAGCGGGTGGCGTTCTTTGTTTGGACAGCGACTTTAGGAAGATTTTAACTCATGACAATTTACATAGGCGTGGTATTGTGGTGGTAGAGTGGTGTGTTATGTGTAAAAAGCATGGGGAATCCGTTGATCACCTTCTTCTTCATTGTGATGTAGCACGAGTTGTTTGGAGTTCTTTTTATAGCTTGTTCGGGGTGGAGTGAGTTATACCTAATAGTGTCTTGGATTTATTGAGTGGTTGGGGAACTTTGCTTGGTCGTGGTCCTGTTATCCGTATTTGGAAGTAGGTTCCTTTATGTGTTTTGTGGGGCTTGTGGCGTAAGAGAAATTCTAGGCTTTTTGAGGATGTGGAGGTATCGGTTGGGGCTCTTTGTAGAAATGTGTTTAATATGTTATATCTTTGGGTGTCGGCACATAGCCCGGGTAGTATGCTGTTCGCTGGTTTTTTACTTTCTTGTTCGTTTCTTTCCTCTGATTAGGGGCACTTTTGTATATTTCATGTGTACTAGGGTTGCGCCCCTCTGCGCTTTTTAATGAATTCTTTCTTATAAAAAAAAAAAAAAAAAAAAAAAGATACGACTTCATTATTATTATTATTATTGGATAAGTAATCGTACTTCATTATTTTATAATTTGGGTTCATTAAATTTGTACAATGTTTAGAAATTGGCGTCTTATTGCCTTTTCTACCAGCACCGCAGACAGTACAAGGACTTGGCACCTAGAGGTTATGATTCACCTTAACAATAATGCATGGCATATTGGATACAAATATTCTTGTCAAGGTGGATCAACAAGAATATTCCAGTGTTGGAATTGAGCAAAGGACAGTATAGAGGCCAATGGAGGTATGTGCAAATAACAAAGATGTTTCAGCACAGTATTTTCTTTAGTATCTTTTTTTAAATTTCTTCTCCTTTCACTTGGATTACAAATCCATTTACAAGAAAGCTAATCTAACTCTTAAAGAAAGGCCTCAGTCTAGTAGCAGTTAGGGTCATTTCCACCCTACTGAAGTACTACTTGGCCTTGTATATTTGCTCCCTCCACTCTCTTCTTGTAATGACTATACACATCTTTTTGGCTAAATTTCTCTCTTCCCCCCACCCCCCTCCCTTTTTAAAATGTATACTGTCAAAATGATAATATACCTGGTTAGACAAAATGCCATTCACAACCAACCTAGGGAGAACAGCTCGTGATTTCTGGCCCCTCCCTGACGTGGGTACCCTTTCAACATCAATATCGTCCTGAATAATATGAACAAACTGTTTTCAAGGTAATATGGGCAAACACTTTATGGTAGGGCTGTCAATGGTTTCAATCATTTTTTTTTTTTATAAGTAAGAAAATTTCATTAAAAAAGCGTAAGGCGCCCCTAAGTACACAGGAAGTATACACAGGAACAACTAAGCTAGCCCACATGAAAAACCCACAAGAAACTACATACCCACAACACCCAAAACCCACATTAAACCCAACATACAAAAGCCCCCAATCATAGTGTCAATGGTTTCAATCATAGAGTCAAAGTGGTGCAAAATTTGAATATGCAATCTATTCAGATCTGTAAATAAAAGTTCAGATAGATCATGAATTCCAAAGCGTCTTGCTGAACTCACATCATGCCATATTCACACTGAATTTACTCACTGACAAGCATATACCATGGTTCTCAATCTTAATTCTATCAGCTACCTTCAAACTATATGTTTACTTCAACCAAAGTGGTGGCAGATACCTGTGAAGGTTTAAACTCCTGCTTAGCAAGCTCAACAGCTTTAGTCCCGCCTAAGAAATTTGGATTTGAAGAATTTATATAATCCATCTGAAAGAAATAAGTTCATATATCAGCAGTGAAACATGTCAGCATTTGTGTGTGTCAGAATTGATGTCATTGAAAACGATACATTTTTTATTCAAGCGAAAGATTGCCATTTAGTATGAAACTTCAGTGTAACTAAAGCACAATCACTTATTATGTGAGAACCAAGAAAGACCAAAACAGCAGAGTCAAAGCCATCAAATGCTCTAATGACATTATTCGATGAAAATTCAAGACAGCAAACAGCATACAGAAAAAATTTTGTATTAACTAAGAACAATTGAGTGATACAAGCAGGAAATTTTGTATTAACTAGGAACAAATATGATTTCAACCGCATTGAGTGATACAAGCAGGAAATTTTCAAAGCTACTGAAAGCTGAAAGAATAATAAAACTTTTAAGTGATTCTTGATGCTTGATCTCAGGATACAAGTTCCTCAACTCTTTGCTATGTTATTGAATTAGCCAACTGCTGGTGAGACAACAAGCAATGTAGAAGAAAGTTTGAAGAGAGAGACGAAGAAGATGAATTGAGAAGTAAAAGAGAAGAAGAAGACGCACGGGAGAGAGAAGAAATCAGGACGGGAAGACAACAACAGTCGATATTCTCTTTATTTCATCAAAAACTAATTATCAGAGTACAATATAATGCTTAAATAGACTAGGAATTAACCCTAACCTTAATTTCCCTTGGGCTGATAGCCCATTAAAATAACATAAGGCCCAACGAAAAGAATCCAAAGTCTAAAAATTAAATTAACATAACACTGAAAAATAAAATAACATAACAGTAAAATGCGACATAATTAAAAGTGCCAAAAGTAAAGTTTCCAGCTATCAAGGTTGGTCGTCCTCAGATATCAAGACCCAAATACAACAGCTCAAAGGCTCACAAACAAAGGGTTCCTCCCTAGTACAAAGCACCAATTCTGAGCTTGCCTGACCATTCCTTTCTGCACAACACATAGCAAGCCCATCTAGACTACAAGAATCATTGCCTCCCAAACAACTTGCTTCACCCGCCTTGACCTCCAGCCCACTGTCCATTTCCTTATTTGATTGACCCTCTTCATTAACGGGGCTATCTTTTTTTGATAAGTAAGAAAGGTTTTATTAAAAAAGCGTAAGGCGCCCCAAGTACACCGGAATAACCAAAACCAGCCCACAAAAAGAAACTCAAATAAACCCACAAGGACCTAAGCCCTTGAACTCGGAAAACCCACAAAGAGCACTCAAAGCTACAAGAAAAAAACTCAAACAAACCCACAAAAACCTAAACCCTTAAACCCAAAACCCACAAGGAACACTCAACGCTCCAACACCTGAGCCTTTCATTTCCTTCGCCTAGAGGGCACGCTTGCATCACCATAGTCAATGGACCTTTTCATATTCAACGCATCTCTCCTCCCTTTGATCTTAAGACGCACACCCTTTTTAACCCGATGAAAATCCTCTTCAATGGCATCCAAAATTGCGAAGGACGGATCTTCATCTTCAACACCATCCGACACCCAATCCAAGGGCATGTCGGAAGGACAGACACCTAAGGTGTAGCGCCCTAGCTTTCTAAGCAAGCCGTAAGTGTAATTATCTAAAATTACACGTAACACTACTACATATAATTGTACCAAAGCATCTAATTAAAACTTCACACATTATATATATATATATATATATATCAACAACTAAGAACTTAGTTTACCAAAACTGCTATAGGCAATTGGCTACATCTTTTACAAGGTTATTAACAACACACTATAGATCAGAAATTGCCATAAGTGGCACACTTTTTTTTTTTTTGATAAGTAAGAAGACTTTATTAATGAAAGCGTAAGGCACCCCTAAGTACACAGGCAGTATACATAGGAAAGACCGAAACTAACCCACAAAAGCCCAAAAAAAACCAACAAGAACAACACAACCCATCACCCACCAAAGAACAAACACAACCCACCACCCACCAAGAAACCCAACTAAGAACAATACAACCCACCACCCACCACAGCACACAAGCCTACAACAAGTGTGCCTTTCCTTTTCTCCTCCTAGAGTGAACTTTCGCATCACCATAATTAATGGAGCTATGTAGGTTTAGAAGCTCCCTTTTTCCTTTAGACTTTTGACGCACAATCATTTTCTCCCGCTGAAACTCTTCTTCCATGGCATCCCTAATTGCCAAGGCCTCCTCCCCAAAAGCCCCTTCCAAAGCCCAATCCAAGGGCGAACCATCCCAAAAATCATCTTCCTCCTCCTCCCAAACTACAATCTCCCCGTTATGATCAAAGCCGATAGGCCAACTCTGAGATTGGGAGAAACCACTTCCCTCAACGGAACAAGGATAGATGCAGCCTCTCGGAGGAGAGGAAGGACCAACCACCCCAATGTCCATGACCTCCCGCGTCAAAACGGGAGGGACAGAAACAATCGGGGGAAGATTGAGGAAACCCTTCCTAAAAAGCCCCTGTTTAGCTGGAGGCTGATTCTTCTTTTTCTTCGCATGACACTCTCCACCCTTTACCTTAAAAGGAATAGGTTCTGCGGACAGCTTTGAGGCTACCAAAGAGTCAGATAGCAACCCATCATTCCATACCACAATCTGCCCTGCCCTGATCTCCCTAGCTCTCCTGTAGTAATGCTTAAAAGGCTGCAACAAGGGGGAGGAGGAAGAACGAAGCTTCTTCCCTAGCTCAGAGGCTCCTGAGAGAGAAGGAAAAACAGAGAGCTCTTCACCACTCAAAGACCCAGACAGTGCCGGAGGACCAGCTAAAGTCGCCGGCGACGGCAACGGCAAATCCGCAGTCGGCAGAGGAGGGAAGACGAACGGAGTAGCCGACTCAACCATAGACGACCCACCACCAGAACAGTCTCACCTGTTGAACCACCATCTCCGACAAAGCGAGATCGCACAGCCTAGAAGAAGCCACCGAAGTCGTCTTCGGCAACGACGACCGTGAAGAACTAGGTTTTGGCATGAAGCAACCTAAGCGCAAACCTTTTCGACTCAGTCCAATCCTTGCAAGCCGGTCTAGTAGCTTCTTAACAGCCCGGCCCAAAGCCAAGTTGAAACCTATGACCCACGTGCGCAACTTTGAAATTTCAAATTTCAAACTCGCACGTGGAAGAAAAGACATACCCATAAGTGGCATACTAAAATACACACGTCTAACACTACAAGTATTTTTACTATTAACATTAAGTACGTCAGTCTTTCCAAAAACTGAGGCTTCCAGTCAACCTCTCTCATCATAGATCGGACACTCAAACAGGTCCACGTCTTCTTCTTCCTCCTCATCAACCGCATCTATAAAAATTATGGGTGAAAGAGTGAGTCCACGGCTTAGCAAGTTCAAGCAAACTGACCATTTATAATCTGAGCCCTCAGTTGTTTATAAAATATCTCATCACTAGTGTTTACTAAACAGCCACGTATGCAGGGTTTTCACAAAGTTATTTTCAATAAAAGTATGGCTTAATAGTAAACCATGTGATAGACAGTTTGATACATAATAATAAAACATAAATATCTTCCTTTGCATTTTCTTACTACATAATTAACTCCACATGTTATAATATGAAGTAGTAAAACAGTTCATAGCATGATAAGTAAAACATCAGTTAAAATCATCATATTTTAAGCACACAACATTGCAAAACATCACATATCATCTCATCATATCAATAAGTAAATTTATATTCCAACTTATCCTTAGGAGTTTGCTAAGTGCTACCCCACTTAACCGCAAGGTTGCTAATAATATATCCATCTTATAGCTTCGAGGTGTTAAGTGTTACCTCATTTAACCGCAAGGTTGCTAATAATTTATCCCTCTTATAACTTTGAGGTGTTAGGCGCATAATCCTCACCTAACCGCTGGGCCTTTGCATGTATTCATACATAATTTCCATATAATATTATCATTTTTGCAAATCACATTTTTCCTTTCAAAACTCAATCACTTTTCATAAATCATATCCTTTGAAAACACATTTTCATTTAACACATATGTAAAACATCACAAAATATATTCATAAGTGTAATCAAAATAACAGGGCTCAAGAAAACATATATGACATGCTTTTGTAAAATAATGTGATAGAACATAGGAATTATGGAAGTTGAAACCGTGCTCTTTACCGAGCATTCATTGATCATATATAGAGTTTGATTACAGAGTTTAAGCTAAACACTAACTCTAGTCTAGCAACCGGTTTCTACCTCTAAATACATTCAAACTATAACACTTGGCATCTTTATCTAGTTATGAGACTATTGCATTAGGACTCTATAACATGTCTCGGCTTTTGGATAGAATTAGAGAACTTCTTAGTAGAGTCCCGGTTGGACACCTCCACAGAGTGAGCTGTACAAGACTCCTGCTGAGACTTTGAGTCTTGTGCGAGAGGTGTTCTAATACCCTCCCGCAAGCTCAACGGGGGAGATCGCACGTTGAGCTTGAAATAGAGTTGTTGAAACTTGGCCGAAACAAGTGGTTTTGTAAGAACATCGGCAAGCTGATCGGAGCTAGGAACAAACCGAACCACCAATGACTTATCAGCAACGCGATCTCGAACAAAGTGGAAATCAATTTCCACATGCTTGGTACACGCATGGAATACCGGATTAACGGACATGTAGGTGGCACCAATATTATCACACCAAAGAGTTGGGGGTGAGGAGGTCCGAACACCAAGTTCTTGAAGGAGGGCCTGGATCCATAAGAGTTCAGCTGTGGTGTTTGCAACAGCCTTATACTCGGCTTCTGTAGAGGACCGAGAGACAGTGGGTTGTTTGCGGGAGCTCCAAGATACCAAATTTGAACCAAGAAAAACACAATATGCACCGGTGGAATGACGATCGTCTGGACATCCAGCCCAATCAGCATCCGAGTAAGCTTGAAGAACATTGGAAGATGAGCGATGAAGAAGAAGTCCATGAGACAGTGTATACTGCAAGTATCTGAGAATTCTTTTAACGGCCTGCCAATGTGGTTTAAGTGGTCGATGCATGAATTGGCACACGCGGTTTACAGCAAAGCTTAAGTCTGGTCTTATGAGAGATAGATATTGTAGGGAGCCGACTGTACTGCGATAGAGAGACGGATCTTCCATTGGGTCCCCTGAAATGGCAGAGAGGACGGATGAGGAAGCCATTGGAGAAGTAATAGGCTTTGCTTCATGCATGTTTGTCTTCTTTAAAAGATCCATAATATAGCGCCGTTGAGAGAGAAGAAGACCTGAGTTCAGTTTGTGAACTTCAACACCAAGAAAATAGTGTAAATCACCCAAATCCTTAACTGCAAATTCAGCATTAAGGAGGCGAAGTAAGTCCGGGATGGCAGCTGGATCTGAAGCTGTGATGATGATGTCATCAACGTAAATAAGCAGGAATACGATGACTGACTGTGTTTTGTAGAGAAAAAGAGACGAGTCGGCCTTGGACCCGACAAAGCCAAGTTGGATGAGCTTTGTACTTAACCTGGAAAACCAGGCTCTAGACGCCTGTTTGAGGCCATATATAGCCTTGTGGAGCCTGCACACATGATGAGGAAAGTTAGGATTGGTAAATCCCGGTGGCTGAACCATATGAACCTCCTCGGACAAAAGACCATGAAGAAACGCATTTTGTATATCGATCTGTTTCATTGACCAACCAACAGAATATGCAAGGGACAGCACTGTTCGGATCGTAGTGGGCTTAACAACTGGACTATAAGTTTCTCCATAGTCCACACCTGCTTGTTGATGGAATCCTTTGGCTACCAACCGAGCTTTGTGTCTCTCAATAGAACCATCAGCCTTCCGTTTCAGTTTGAACACCCATTTGCAACCTACTGGATTTTGGGAGCCATGTGGAGGTACAAGAGACCATGTCTGGTTATGTAGAAGAGCATTAAACTCAAGTTGCATTGCATTTCTCCATTCTGGAATATTTACAGCATTTGAGAAACAGGTCGGTTCCTGAGTGGCTGAGGCATGTTGTGTTAATAAACCCCGAGGAGCAGGGTATCGGACAGTGCCATCTGTGAGCTGTCGTGGCTGAACTATATTGTTCATAGATCTGGTATGCATGGGATGTACTCGGGCAGGAGGTGTTTCCTCATAGGAACTGGAACAAGAGCCGTGTGGTTCTGCAAAATTGGAAGAAGAGGAATTGGAAGAAGAAGGTGGTGGTGCAGGAGGTTGTGGTGAAGATGGAGCGGGTGGAGGGACAAGAATAGGAGGAAATTAGGAGCTTGATCAGAAGTGGAATTAGGAGGAGTTGTAGAATCTTGAGAAGCATAAGGAAATCGGGATTCATGGAAGATGACATCCCGAGAGATGTAAACACGGCCAGATTCTATGTGAAGGCATTTATAGCCTTTGTGATGTTGACTGTATCCAAGAAAAACGCATTCTGTGGAGCGTTGAGAGAATTTATGAGTGTTGTAGGGTCTGAGATTTGGAAAACACGCGCACCCAAAAACTTTAAGAAACTTGTAATCAGGGACTTGATGAAATAGTTTTTCAAAGGGGGACTGATTATTGAGCAATGGAGTTGGCATTCGGTTGATGAGATAACAGGAGGTAAGGCAAGCATCCTCCCAAAATTTTTGAGGGAGCGAACTCTCGGCCAGTAGGGCTAGAGTGGTGTCAATTAAGTGGCGATGCTTGCGTTCGGCACACCCTTGTTGTTGGTGTGTATGAGGGCAAGAGATACGATGTGTGATGCCTTGAGATTGAAAATAAGAGTGAAGATTACGATATTCACCCCCCCAGTCCGATTGGACACTGATTATTTTTGTGTTTAAGAGTCGTTCAACCATAACTTGAAATTTAAGGAAGACAGACATGACATCTGATTTGGCTTGTAGAGGAAAAACCCAAGTAAAACGACTAAAGGCATCAATGAAAGAAACATAAAACCGACTTCCGTTTATTGATAATGTTGGAGAAGGTCCCCATACATCGGAGTAAATTAATTGTAAAGGACTACAAATTGAAATACTAGAAGAACTAAATGGCTGCTGATGACCCTTGGCTTGTGCACATGCAGAGCAGAGGGAGGAAGCCTTATTTGAGGAAACTGGAAGATGGAACTTAGAAAGAACATGCTGAACTGTGCGAAAAGCAGGATGACCCAAGCGCTTGTGCCATGAAGCTGTAGACGTGCGTTCACCGACAAAGGCTTGTTTTATTGACGAGGAACTGGCTGACGGAAGAAGGGGATAGAGGCCATCTTTAGTTGGCCCTTGGTGGAGGATGGCCCTGGTTTGAATGTCCTTAATCAAGAAATAAGATGAGTGAAATCCAAAAAAGACAGAATTGTCAAAGGCAAATTTTTGAACTGAAAGAAGATTTTTAGAGATGGATGGAACACGAAGGAGTTGGTTAAGAATAAATTTACGCCGAGAAAAGATGAATGATGCAGAACCAACATGAGAAATAGGCAAACCTGTTCCATCCCCTACTCGGATCTGATCCTGGCCGTGATATTCCTCACGAGACAAGTTGAGGTGCTGTAGCTCGTTAGTGACATGATGTGTAGCACCGGTGTCCAGATACCAAACATCCTCTGCTGGCAGTGCTGGTGTTGAGTAGTAGGCCTGTGGAGAAGGTAGAGGTTGCTGATCTGGAATAGACTCCTGGCAATGGTAGCAACGAAAAGCAGTGTGGCCAATTTTCCCGCAAATTTGGCAGGTAGGACGGGAACCGGTAGCAGC
Source organism: Alnus glutinosa (assembly GCF_958979055.1). Lineage (NCBI taxonomy): Eukaryota > Viridiplantae > Streptophyta > Magnoliopsida > Fagales > Betulaceae > Alnus > Alnus glutinosa. The sequence goes on along the minus strand of NC_084891.1, from coordinate 1,702,343 downwards.
ATCAGGAGAAAAGTAGGAGCCACGTCCACGATTGTTGGGAGAATAGCCACGACCACGGTTGAAGGGTCGTCCTCCACGGCCACGATAGCCCCTACCTCGAGAGGGGAAGGAGCGATTTGTAAAATTTGCAGCAGCTGGAGAAAGATCAAGGGCAGAGGTCTGCTGGTCCAAACGCATCTCGTGGGCCAGTAGATGACCATAAAGTTCATCAATGGATAAGGGATCAACCCTGGTGGTGATAGAGGTCACAAATGGGTCATATTCAGAGCCAAGACCCTTGAGGAGAAAAGAAACACTCTCAAAGTCATTGAGAGGTTGTCCGGCGGCAGCGAGAGTGTCACTAAGAGTCTTGATGGTTTGGAAGTATTCTGTAATAGAGCTGCTACCTTTCTTTACTGTGGCAAGCTGAAAATATATTTGCATGACTCTAGCACGGGCTTGAGATGCAAACATGGAAAGCAGAGTGGACCAGAGAGCAGCCGAGGTGGCGCTCCCAACTGCATGAACCACGTAGGGTTCGGTTAATGTGGATATAAGGATGCTGAGTATCATCTGATCACGCTGGTTCCACGCAAGAAATTCTGGGTTGACAATTGTGGCAGGCGCTCCATCATCAGTTGAAGGATTCGGAATCGTTTGAGGCGGAGGCTGAGAGGACCCATCAAGAAAGCCATAGGCGTCTTGTCCTTTGATGTAGGCGAGAGTCTGAGTTTTCCATGCCATAAAGTTTCCTTTGGAGAGTTTGATATGAAGATTCGGATTCATGTTAGGTACAGTAAAGACAACCGGTTGCGGTTGGGGAGGTGGTAGATGAGGTTGAGTGGCTATGGAAGCCACTGAACTGGCAGAAGCACTGGATTCAGAATCGGAATGAGCCATAGCTCAAGACGTGTGTCTTTGAGATGGCTCTGATACCATGATAGAACATAGGAATTATGGAAGTTGAAACTGTGCTCTTTACCGAGCATTCATTGATCATATATAGAGTTTGATTACAGAGTTTAAGCTAAACACTAACTCTAGTCTAGCAACCGGTTTCTACCTCTAAATACATTCAAACTATAACACTTGGCATCTTTATCTAGTTATGAGACTATTGCATTAGGACTCTATAACATGTCTCGGCTTTTGGATAGAATTAGAGAACTTCTTAGTAGAGTCCCGGTTGGACACCTCCACAGAGTGAGCTGTACAAGACTCCTGCTGAGACTTTGAGTCTTGTGCGAGAGGTGTTCTAATATAATGTAGGGTCAGTAAGTTTGAACTTACCGTTTAGGCTTATATTCCTTAGACGATTTTCTGCGGCTTCATACACTTTCTGCATTAATATTGTATCTTTATATTAGCCTATATTCTTTATTTTTCATTCCTAAGCCTTAATTTAAATCCTAAAAATTCGAGCAGCATAACGACATGTTTACAATGTCATACTGCAACTTGGGCATCATAACGACACATCTAAATATTATTTAGGCATCATAACGACATATGTAAAATATCTTAATATTATTTGAGTATCATAACGACTATGTAGCATTTTCCACGTATTTTTCATACGGACATTACTATGACACTAATGTAACATTTATTTAAACTTCTAACATTACTTGGGCATTACAACGGCGCTATTGTAAAACACCAAAAAATATTTGTGCAGCACAACGACACATTTGTAATTTTAAAAGAATGATTGAATATAATATCCTTCTCTGAGATATTCAATCACACTTTTCTCAGCAATTTAGACATTATATCGACATAATTTAAATCCTAATAATTAGAATGGACATAAACTAAGGATAAAAAAAAGTATACCTAACAATCCACTTGATGATGCTCCAATGTTTTTCTTACTATATATATATTTTTTTTTTGATAAGTAAGAAGAACTTTTATAAAAAAAGCGTAAGGCGCCCCTAGGTACACAGGAAGTATACACAGGAACAACCAAAACTAACCCAAAAAAACCCACAACACCAATGCCCCCGATTTCAGTCTCAACGGTGGTGCCTCAGGAGGTTAACTATGACGGGGTGGTAGTTCCTTATTCTCTTGCGAGTGGTTGCTCCCAAACTCGGAATTGGCCAGTTGGCGTGGATCATAATGGGGAGATTGTAGTATGGGAGGGAGATGAAGATGATTATTCGGAAGTTTTGCCTTTAGATTGGGCGTTGGATGGGGATTTTGGGGAGGGGGCTTTGGCTGTTCGGGACGCCTTGGAAGAGGAGTTCCAGGTTTTTGCGCGCCAGAAGTCTAAAGGAAAAAGGGAACTTCTTAATTTGCAGAGTTCCATCAACTACGGTGACGCGAAATATCCCTCTAGGCGTAGGAATGCCGGTCGGAGGATTTGTCAAGGTTCGAACATGGGGTCGGACTTGGTTTCGGTGCCGGATCCCGTTCTTGTCACCGATTCTTCTCATTTCCCTCTCCCGGGTTCTTCTTTGGCTTCCTCAGAGGCTGGTCGGAAACATTCTGTTCTTGAGGACTTAGGGAGTGGGTCAGAGAATTCTGCTGTGGGTCCACAAGTTTCCATTGAGATGGGCTCGCCGGTAGGGAGGATTCTTCCTCCCTTCTCCCTGGATGATCCCACCTCCAAGCCGTTATTTCAGGACAAGTGTCAAGGAAGGAAGACAAAGCCGGTGATGGGTCAAGGAAAACAACTCCAGCCTTTAACTCCTATGGAGTTGTCTATGGCATGCTCTATGTATTTCGGGGATAAGGGGGATAGATCTTTGGCTTTCCTCTCTGCCCTTGATGAGGAACATAGGCAATGGGATATGATTGAAGATTGTGAGATTTAGGGGCTTAGGGGATTAGGGGCTTAGGGTTGGGTGGTTTTTGTGGTTTGTTCCTTGTCGGGTCGGTTGTGAGGCTGTTGCTTCTTGTATACTCCGTGTGTACTAGGGGCGCCTTACGCTGTTTTTAATAAAATTACAATTACTTATCAAAAAAAAAAAACAGACCTACAACATATGTGCCTTGCCTTTCCTACGCCTAGAGGGGTAATTCGCGTCACCATAGTTAATGGAACTATGCAAATTTAGAAGCTCCCTTTTCCCTTTAGAGTTTTGACGCGCAAAAAACTGGAACTCCTCCTCCATGGCATCCCGAATAGCCAAAGCCTCCTCCCCAAAATCCCCATCCATCGCCCAATCTAATGGCAAACCATCCCAATAATCATCTTCATCCTCTTCCCACACCACAATCTCCCCGTTATGATCAAAGCCAACTGGCCAATTCCGAGTTTGGGAGAAACCATTCAAGCAACCACTCGCAGGGGAAGAAGGACCTACAACCCCGTCATTGTTGACCTCCTGAAGCGCCACGGTAGAGACTGAAATCGGGGGAATATTGAGAAACCCCTTCCTAAAAAGGCCCTGATTCACTGGCGTCATTGCCTTCTTTATTGCAGGAGGTTTTGCCGCCTTCTCAGCTGGCGGCACTCCACCTGAAACCCTCTTAACAACGAAGCCAACTGACATCTTCACAGCTTGCAAAGAGTCAGAAAGTAGCCCATCATTCCACTTCACAGAATGCCTTTCCCTCAATTTTTTTGCCCTTCTGTAGTAACACTGGAAGGGCTTAGAAGCCACCACAGGGAGGGGAGAGCGCAGCTTCTCTCCTAAGAGAGCTGCACCAGCGAGCGACGGAGCGGTAGAGAGGGGATTAGGAAACTGAAGCTTCCCCAAAGGAGTAAACTTAAAAGAAGTAGAAGCTGAACCCCCCGGAAAACCCAGATCCGGTGCCGGAAAAGGGGGGAAACCGAACCTATTAAAGGCTGGATTCACACTCGAGCAAGAAACCGCCGAAAGCACCTGGGACCTGCTCGACTCACCCCCGGAAAAAGACTCCGTTCCTGTATCTGTCCCTGTAACTGTCGCCGACGAGGACTCCGGCCTAGGATAGATCCCGACATCAGCCGAAGAAGCTGGACTCACGCCCACATTATCTCCCAACGCTGACACCTCCAAACCCCCAGGAAGAATCCGATTCAGAACCAACCCAGAGGACATCTCCGTTGTCGTCTCCGGCGAGGTTGGCGGCGGACAGGAAACTTTAGGTTTCCGCTTGATTCGGGTCACGCGAAAACCAAAAGGTTTTCGAAACAGCCCCGACCCGGTAAATCGGCTCAGAACTCTCCCCACGGCCCGGCCCAAAGCCAAATAAAAACCAGAACCCGACTTACGCCACGTCCGCAATCTCGAAATTTCAAATTTCAAATGAGAGTCCTTACCCTTCGGACATACAATCTGGTCTTTGCCCAACATATCAAACCGGTGAGCCTCCAAGGAAAAGCAATCCACCGCCGATCTCGGAATATCCTCTGCATGCCGCACCGCCGGAAGAAGATCGAACTCGCAAGGTGTCGCCCGCGAAGCCCTTAGCCCGGTCCGACCATCACCCACTATGGGCATCTTCTTCGCAACATCGGTCGAATCCGCCCTCACAACCTCTGCAAAAGAAGGCCCCGTCCACTTTGGAGTCAGGCCCAGAGTCATCCGAACTTCCTCCACAACCTTCTTCTCCGGTGTAGATGAGGAGCCGAGCCTGCCACTCACCGAACCTGAGACAAAATCGACAACCTTTCTCAGCTCGTCTGAGAATTTAAGCCATCCCCACCCTCCACGGCCCTCGGGGATAACAATGGATCCTTTTCGACCGCCCAATCCGAACATAGTCGCCTCTAAATAGCGCCCAGCTTCATTCCCACCTCTCCGAGCAATTAGAACCTTCGAACCTTCTCTAAATGACTTCACAAAGACTTCCTCTGTCGGGAGACCCATCAACACTTCCAACGTCGACGCAAGCCATTCGGCGCTCTGAACATTCAACAAGACCACACCCAGAAAATTTTTCCTCTTCTCCTCCACCCTCAACGTCAACGCCCCACCCAGAACCGAGAAGGTGAAAGCCTTCGACTCCACTAAGAAAACCTTATCCATCAACGTCACCCCCGGGACTATGACGACCAAACCCAAAAGAACTACATCGCCGAACAAAGAACCACCCAGACGAAACAGAAGACCGAAAATCAAAGCTAAAGGACCAGACAGGAGGCTGAAAGAGATAGAGAATGTGAGAGGACGGATGAGAAGTCGAAACCCTAGCTGGACGCGCTCTCACGCGCCGTCACTAGGACAGGAGGCAGAGTAAAATGTCCTTTTTTTACTATATATATATATATATATATATATATATATATATATATATATATATATATTTTCTTCTTTTAACATTGATCGTGCGAGGGAGATAGAGTGAGAGAAGGTAAATGAGTGAATATTTTTTCACATTGCACTAACAGTATTTATAAGCAGATTTTAAGGGACAAGGCTGGAATTTTTGAAAAAGCTTAAACAATGCTGTTACAGTGTAGTAGGCGCCGAATTTTCCAACTTTTATCCATTTGCTTCTTCAGAGTTCAGACCGTATTCTACCAGAATCTACAATGCGCTGGAGCTCTTTTTACATGTAACATAAGGATCCTAGCGTTTTCTCGTAGGTTTTGTTGACGAAGTCACCTTCTTAGTTTGAAAAGTCTTCACCAAGTTTTAACTAGTCTTATACTCTTAACAACATGGAACTCTTTTCTTCTCTTTTTCTTTTGAAACGGAATCCTCCATTCCGTCAACTTCTCTTCTCATTCTTTTATTCTTTCTTTTCTTTTTTATTTCTTTAAAGCTAACGTTGTCCCATCTTAAATTTTCTCTTCTATTTTTTTTTTAATTCTTTATTCTTTTATTTCTTTTCCCTATTTCTTTTAAAGCTACAGACTTCAAACCCATCTTAAAACTACAAAATAAAATTTTAATTTAATGACCCATTAATTAATCTTTGTATAATTTACATACAAATTTCCCACAATTTAATCTATTTAAAATCAAAGCATTTAAATCTTAAATGTTAAACTATCCATAATACGTATCAGAGCCTAATTCGAACTGTCTACTTCTCAGTTCAAACTGAGATTATAAAATTAGACATCAAATATATTTAATCCAACTTAAAACTATTATTTATGCTAAAGTATTCTTAGTCATCCTAATGAATTTCTTAGGTGTTACATAAGGGGTAAGGGGAGTCTCCTCCCTCCCCAACCCAAACCTCATCCCCCTGATCCCACACAACAATCTCTCAATACGGGCCAAAACCTACCAACCACTTCTGAAATTGAGACAAGCTATCCAATCTGAAATTCGCACCCTTTTCAGCGATTGGAGAAGCGCAACCACTCAAAGGGGAGGGAGCACTCGGGATAAGGAAACCTCGCCGAAGAAAGCTAGACAGAGGAGACTTACCAACCACTCCCCCACCTGGCTTTGGTGAGGATTGGCCCACGGTTCCGCCCAAGACCTGAGAAGAAGCACTCGAAAGCGGCGTCGTCGGAGCACTGAGAGCTGTCTCAGCCTCGTCAAACAGAGAAGCATCCATCTGAGCATTTCTGCCTACCTTCAATTTCCGGTGATATCTCATAACCGATTTGGACTCGGACGGGTAGATGGGAGCCCCACTCTCCGCCATAACCGGAAGAGATAAATGGAGCTATCCATCAGCCCAGACTCCTTTTCTATCTCAAAACCACCCAAACCCAAAAGATTGCCATCATCGATTTGATCAGCTTCTTGCATTGACGTCCTCGCAAAACTTGATGACGTAGACCTATCGACAGAGTTCACAACATGTGGCCCAGGCTTGAGAATCGTCTATACATGATCACCAGCAAAATCTGAACAAGAATATTGCACAAGTTGCTGTGACTGGGTGTCCTCCAGCAAGACCTTAGGTGGAGCTCCACCAGTGGCAGCATTAACACCAGCACCCTCCGAAATCCCTTTCCCCTTCTCGCATGGCTACACGGCATCTGCTACAGAACCCACCAGCAAAGTATTTGGAGTGCCCTCAGCCCTGCCGAAGCTCAGTCCTACACCTGCACAATCCACGTTAGGACTTGAGTCCGATCCTGAAATAGTATGTCCTGACCCACATTTTCACCTTCCACGAGATGGGTTTAAATACGGGGCTGGGTCAACTACTTAATAGTCGTCCATTTTGTTTGGCTAACCAAAGATGCCGCAGATCTTAAATCATTAGAAAAGTCTCTCGGATTTGGGCCATGGGCCATGTTTTGGCCCCAACTCTCCTCTCTCCACTAGGCTAGCATTAAATCCTAACCCAGTATGACCCAAGCCCACATATGAGCTAGCAATTAAACCCGACCTATATTGACACAGGCCTACGTCCAGCCTTCCCAGTTTCCATCATCCGGTCTAGTTCCTCCCTCATACGCGCCAGCTAGGAACACGTGTCATGACAACAGCAGCGGGGAACATTCTCCCCTTCTACCATGTGTACAATATTACAGTTGTCATCAAGAGAATTCTTGGAGCTATTCACCCCCGTACCACCCTGACAGCTGGTGGTTCGTACCAACATCCTGCGTCATTAGTGTTGGACACAGGGAGCCTTGCACAACCAGCCAGAGCCTCCTTGTACGACCGTAGCGCCGCCTCTTTCCCTGTTTCTAGCTTCATGGATGCTGAAAGACACTCCATATTTTTCGATATTTTCCCAAGAGAAACTTTCCCCGAATGTCTTGCTCCATTACCACTGCTGAAAGATGGCTGAAAAGAAATGTCCATTCCACCCCAAAGGAAACTGCAGCCTTTCGCAACTCACTTGCCAAACTGTACCAGCCTTTACCTTCTTGGCCCTCTTGTATCACCCACCTCTGCCATATTCTCCAATAACCAAAAAGCACCCGAATATGTTTGCACACCTTTTTTTTTTTTGATAAGTAAATGAAATTTTATAAAAAGCGTAAGGCGCCCCTCTAAGTACACTGGAAGTATACACAAAGAAACACCTAAGAAGGCAAAGAAAAACGAACAAGAAAATCAGAGAAACTAATAGACACAGGTGACAAAAAAGCCTCCGTCCAAAGATACAACATAAGAAAAAACGAAGCAATAATATCTTCCATGGAATTCTCCAAGTCTTCAAGACACCTAATATTTCTCTCCTTCCAAACACACCAAAGAATGCAAATAGGCACCATCTTCCAAACTACAGCACTCCTTGACCTACCTGCCTTCCACCAACAAGCAAATAAATCTACAACTCTCCTAGGCATAACCCAAGACAGACCAAACCGAGAAAAGACATGATTCCACAAAGTAGAAGCCACATCACAATGAAGAAGAAGGTGGTCTACAGTTTCCCCATCTCTTTTGCACAAATAGCATCTATCCACAATGATGATCTTTCGCTTCCTGAGATTATCCGCTGTAAGAATCTTTCCAAGGGCTGCCGAACACGCGAAGAAAGCTGCCCTCGGAGAAGCCTGAGTCCTCCACACACTCTTCCAAGGGAAATGACTACCCTCACAACCAGCCAAGGGGCTGAAATAGGACTTCACCTTGAACACCCCTTTCTTAGAAGGGACCCACCTAAGCCTATCAGCACGATCTCTACTCACCGTAGCTAAATGCAACACATGATAGAAAGATGCAAATACACCCACTTCCCAGTCATGCGTCTCTCTAACAAAGCTCACATTCCATTGGATAGATCCGCCCAAAACCTCCATATTATCCGCAACAGAAGCATCCTTCATCCGAGAAATACCAAACAGAACAGGAAAAGTTTCCTTCAACACCCTATCCCGGCACACCTCTGGACGATAAATGCTTTGGAGCCCTCTCTGGAAGACTTCAAGAACTCTTTCATGGCATCCGCACTGAGGAACTCCTCCTTAACCGCCAACAACCATTTCAGTCACTTGACCCATGGAAATAGAACGCATAAAGCCCCTGCTCCTTTCAAAAACACGAAAAATAGATACCCTCTTCCATTGTGAACTCGAAAGATTCTGTTTCTACAAAGAACCATCTAGACAGACCCATCGCAGCTCACCCAAAAGAAAAGCAACATCGCCACCATTGCTGGAAAAGCCAGCAACCGCTCAAGGAAGGCGGGACGCGCCAGAGAGAGAGAGAGAGAGAGAGCACTGAGATGATAATCCTTTCAATCAGATTATCCACAGTCAAAATCCTTCCCAAGACAGTTGTCCAAACAAAAAAGAAAAGAAAAGAAAAAGAAGGTATGCCTTCTTCAAAAATTGGTATGTATAGACACTTCCCACAAGGATTGCCAGGGCTTATGATGACCATGGCAACAGTATTCTCATCAGCAAGAGCTTTAAAGCTCTAAAGATCAACCTCCCAACCCTTTTCTGGTTCTTGATTTCTTATACCCAACTAGTAGCAAGCAATCAAACATATAGATGAAGCCTCACTACTGTAATCCATTTTCTGAGAAGTTTTGTACTTCTTGTGGTCGAAATTCCTGACCACTTTCTAAAAGATAATACTATATATCATACCAGATTTCAATTGAATTCCAAGATATTGTGAACCCACTTTAATGTCAACTATGACAGATGCAATATGAAGTTAGCTGTTCTATCTATAAATGATTTTGTGCCTGCTTTGCCTTATAATCAATAACTAAACATTAGAAATAACTAATTGAGCAGAGATGTCAGATAACCTCCATCTCAATAAGATTTGCTATCATTCTCTCAGCAGGTTTTATGCCATCACGCAAAAACTTCCCCATGACTTCATCCATACGCTTTCTCAAGAATGGAAACCTTTGCAATTCAATTACCTCACAAGCACGGCTCATCTGTAGTGAAAAAAAACAATATTCTGCATCTTGAAATTCATCACGAAATTAACACAAAACTGGAACATAGGAGGATAGCAAACACAAGTTGTGTAAAATCACCTTCATCAGTTCATCATAAACAAATCGGAGACACTGAAGGCCAGGGTCTAACAGCCGAGCGATTTGTCTTCTGACCAAAACTTCAAATGGAACCTGAAACACCAATGCCAGAATCTACCATCCAATCACCAAGGGGAAATGCAAAACAAATACACCACATTTAATTATCACGATTCTCACTTCTGGCACAAACAAAGAATTTCTCAGACCAGTCGCATTTTGAATAGCTGTTCGGATGTCATCATCATTCAGATCTTCACAAGGGTCCACTTCCTACAAATACTCTTGAGGTAGTTAGCAGCTAATGTGATAGTTAACAGTTGTCACAAATAATAACCTTTCAGCAGACAAATGAATAACTAGATAACGTTTAACATCAGCTACAGATACAATTCATTAACAGTAATCTAGTGACACTCATGATATTTTATTCTTCTCTATTCTTCTCTACTTTTTTCAAAAACAAATCATATTTTATTCAACTTTTTCAAATTTTTTTAAATTTATCTCACAAAGTCAAACCTCGAAATTCGCGCAGTAAATTAGAATTAAATTCAGATTTCAAAAAATTCAATTCCCAAACAGATCATATAATGATTTATTGTAATCTTAGAGCATCCATATCAACCAAAGAACAGGATTAAGCAGAGCGAAGCAATAGAGATGTGAATTTACATGGCTACAGGGTAGGCACATGTCAGAGAATAAAACTTTTGTAGGTATAATAACCAGCACTAAAAAAATTGATGTGCTTAAATTAATCATGCACCTCCAAGCTCTTTACAAAAATTGACTGAAAAATATATTGAATCCTGGCTCCGCCTGACAATTCTTTAGTGGACATCTCATGACTTTTCCCATCCACCATGGCATAAAAGGCTGTTAGTGATGAAAGAGAAACCCAAAAGGAAATCAGCTATAGCAGCAAACTCATGAAAAGTAAATAAGTACTACTTGAATTTTACAGATTTGCATGAAGAACTTGAAGATTATAAGTCCAGCAAAGACAGAAAACCACAAGTAAACAAGTGAACGATTGCATCAATGCTTAGATACAAGGATTTCTGAGGTTTCCTTTCATTTTAAAACACTTTACACACTAACTGGTCTATTCATCACAAATAGAACAGAACAAGGAGAAATTAGATGATAAATCTACAACAATACTAATGTTCGAAATAGCATACATCTTGTGTTTTGTCATAACAAAGCAAAAGAACTCACTTGGTCTAAAACTCAGGTGGTTTGGTTCGGTCATCTTTCAAGATTCCCGAAATCCAAAAGAAAGGTATATGGCGTCTCTAGAGATTTTCTTTCCTTTTCTTTTTCTTTTTTTTTTTTTGTGGGGGGGGGGGGGGGGGGGGGAGGGGTGGGGTTGGAGGGGGATTAGTAAATGTTTATAAAGTGTTAGAAGAGTTATTACGTTTGTGGGTATTTTGGTCATTGTTATATTTATCTAAACCTATATAATAAGGTGTGTGGTAGGCTACATAACAAGAACAACACAGTAACGTGCCTCCACCGTTTCTGTCTAAACCGTTCATGCAAACTACAACATAAAGGAAGGGTGTGTCACCCAGTGTACATGGGTAGTTTACAATAGAGAGAAATAGCTATAGAAATAATGATGTAATGACCATGAATCATCTCATGAACCTCAAACAAATTGTCATATTCTTTTTTGTTTTTATTGAGTAAAGCAAACTTTATTAGAATCACAAGGGGAAAAACAAATTATCATACTCATGACAGGAAAACTTACTTTATACTGTAACATTCCTTGAGAATTCTATGGTCCAAATATTCTCAGCCCATAACAATAGTATGAAGTTCAAATATTTTTGCCAACTTATAACAGCAAAGAGCAATAGTATTAGGCTAAAAAAATACACAAACTAACCCATTGATACGAACGATTAAAAAAAAAAAACATTGGAGTTAAGAAACACTAATCAAGTAAATGATACACAATGTAGGCACTCTACAGATAAGACATGCACTAACAATTTGGATAAGTTGGTTTATTTGTTTTTATACAAGTAATCGAAATTCAATAAAAACCAAAGGATGCACCCAAATACAAAGGAAATATACATTAAAAAAACACCTAACCAGAAAAAGAAAGAAGAAAAGAAGACAAAAGGGTCAAACAGAAAAAGAAAAATGATCAAACAATTTAGATAAGTTAGTGAAAATCCTTAATTACTATTTATCATGGCAAGAAAGTTCTTACCTTCACAATATCTTGTCAAAATGTTCAACAGAATCACTCCTTGTTCGCCCTAGTTAATGGCATATGAATAAGAAGAAAAAAAAAACACTTAGACGGAATAGAGACAGAAAATTACAAAACCACAATCTTCCTTTTCAATACACACACCACCCGAATGAAAAATAATAATAAATAAAGGTGAATGTGAGTGCACATCTCCATATGCAAAACAAGAGGCAAGCACGAACAGATTGAGAGATGTAGTCAACAACTGCAAAGCCAAGAGATATTACCAGACAAATGAGATGCACAAAGTATTAGTAGCAACACAATAACAACTATTACTTATTACCCAGATCTTCTAAAGGTGTGCCTTCTAAGAGCACAAATAAACAGTTGCCAAGCAGACTATAAATCTAAATATGGAATTTTATCACTATTTCTTTTTCTGATCCCGTGAATAAGTCCAAAATGACTTAATTTATGTAAGCAAGTAGCATAATTTACAAGGCCCCAAAAGGAATAACAGCATGCAGTACACGAAAAAATATTATCACCAGTCCCCCAAACTTTCCAAATCACATTGTAAGCACCAGAGACCACTAAAAATATTCTAACTCGTAGATTTTATGTTGCTAACTCACTCTAGATTCCATAGCTTCTCCATATGTTCTCAGCTCTTTGATGACACCAACCGCAAAAGAATTTAGCTCAGCCTTCAAATCTGGGAGAACCGTTCTGATATGGTGCTCCAGGATCTGAATAGGAACCAAACAACATCAACAATGACCAATCAAAAGAACAAAAGAAAAAGTTAAATAATAAAGAGCCAGAAATTTGAATGGAAAACAAACATCAACAAAAATCAATTAAAATAACAAAAGATACAAAAAATAATAAAGAGCACGAAATTGTCCAAATCACAAACGGACAATCGCTAACATTTGAGTTTCCTTTACTCCCACATATTTCTTTTGTTTTTTGATAAGTTCCTTTACTTCCACATCCGACAAGTTGAATGAGTAAAAAGTAAAGTATTTTCATAATATAATTCATCTCACACGTGCATCATGATGATATGCATTAAGCGATTTATACGCAAAGAAAGGCACTCAGCTTTTTCTTGTCTGTGTCATCCATGGACCTTTTACTCTTGTCATAAGCCAAATGAAATTAAGCTTGTTATTAACCCCTACTTAATAAAATATGCAACAATTACAAGAAAATTTGAAAAACATAAGCTTAACCCAGAAACTCAGTATAATCATTTGTAAACAACAAATGGTAATATCCAGATGAAAGAAAGGGGTGCAAACCAACCTGATTCAGCTTCCTTGCTAACTGGGGAATGCCGCAATGATCCAATAGACCACGATAGACCTTTCACATGTATGGCATTTAACAAATGCAAAATATTCAAAATCACCTCAAACGTAAATCATCAGTGAAGTCAAAATTATCATTTGAAGAAGTGAAGGTACAGGATGATCACAAAAGAATCGCTCCTCGTACGCAAGAGCGTCTGCAATGCTCCGGTTTTTATTGATGTCCTGTGACACATAACAAAAATTGATATAACTCACAAGTAATAGCCACAACAAAACAAAACAGTCACGATAAAAAGGCTAATTAGTAATGGCTTTTCAATATAGTAAGCAGAACGGGCACTAAGATTCACATCACATCGCTAACAAAAACTTTCAGCTTCATCAAAGCAAACGGGATACCTTCTAGACTCTTCATGTGTGTAGTACACAAGAAAGATTTTTGAAGAAGGGAAGGGTGATCTAGAAATTACCTCTGACCATCTTAAAGTACCCTCAGAAAAGAGACTAAAACAGGGTTCAGCTCTCTACAGTTTTGGTTCGATTAAATGCAATGTAGTCAGGCAGATATTTTTTTTTTTGATAAGTTAGTCAGGCAGATATTGCTGCAACATCATGATTATAACTAGCTGAGGACCTGGCATTTGATTGGCCCACTTTAAAAGGTTAAGGATATCAATGGCTTCAGCCGTCCAATTGTTGATCAAAGAAAGAAAAATAAAAACCTTCACCAGAGGCCCTATTAACAAAGGTGGCTCTTAGATTGAATGTTTTTGCTCAGCTAGTTTGTAGTGGACAGAATCTCCACTAGAAAGAAGTATTTATAAACAGAGCCATATAATCACATAAACCTTCCAACTGAAAGTTGCTATAAGATTTGCACCTAGTCATGATAACTCAGTAGCTTCATTTTTCCAAAGGGACCAAAAATATCATGCTGCCACAAAATATTCAGTACCAAACATTAGCCACATGTAGTAACACGCCATTTGCTTTCATGAATGATCAAAGCTGCAACATGATGGCCCTATAAAAAGATCGTCTAAAAAATTGAAATAAAGGAAGGAGTTATAAGTTTCAGGCATTTAGTTTTCATAACCTCTTTTCAAAACCTTATTAAAGCACACGAACCAAAGACAAAGAACAGAGCTGTAGAGGCAAAATAATCAAACCATGCCATTTAATGCCAAGTTGAGAGAATAAGGCCTTTTTTCGATGATCATTTGAACTCCAAATAATCAAATTCAGCTTAAATCATGCTACCATTCAAGTAATTTCTTAATTCTGGAACCCGCTGCCCATTTCCCAAAACAATCAAAGACACTTTCTTTTCTCATGAGGAATGACAACAGCCAGACAGTTAGTTACAGTGCAAATAGATCATATAAACGTTGCAAAACAAGTTTATAACAATTTATACCTCCTGACTTCGATTCACAACACCAACATAGCCAAGGCGAAGTGGAATAACTTTTCCAAGCAGAAAGTTACGGGCATCAGTACCCCTGTCCATTATATCAAGCTACAGACGATACAGAATTACGGTATTATACTGTTACTTGAGCATATTAAACATACTGGTAACTATGAAAAAATCCTTCTTACTCTTGAGGGCAAGAAACACACACCTTGGTGATTACACCAATTGTCCTAGAACCTGTTAATACATTTATGTCAGCATTTCACCAAGTCAGGAATCAAAGAGTAGAATCAAATGCATATGTTTATATGTAGATTAGTACATTTTATTCAACAAATAAAACAAATACTCAAAAAGATTGATAAAAGCCATTTCCGTACCAGTCGGATCGGCTTCCCTAGCCATCTGAAGCGCATCAGAAGTTGCCAAATCAGAATTTGCAGGACTAACTGCCAAAATAATACAGTTTTCTTGCCTGATATGTGCCATTATCATTTTCCTAATCCTGGCTTCAATGTCACTGGGTTGATCTCCCACGGGAACCTTGGTAATACCAGGTAGATCAACAAGGGACATATCAAGGACATTTGGAGAGGAAATCTTTAAGCGAATTTCTTTGTCTGAAACCCCTTTGTTATACCCAACTTCCCTTACGGTCTCCGCCTGCACTAACCATAAACAAAGCTCAGCAAAGATTTTTTTCAAACTACAAAACGGAATTAATATAGGCATACTCTTTGTAATTATTATGTTAATTCCCATTTCAAAGTTAGATATTTTTCTCAATACTTAGAATAAGGGCTTTCGGCAAAAGCAACCCAGGCTCAATAGCACCAAGGCTTCAATGAACTGTATATACTATTGCATTTCCCGAAAGCCTAACATAGAAAATGGTGAATTTAATCACTTAACCATTTTAAACTTAGACAAATTATCGTCTGTCTCTAAAAATGTAAGCTGATGAGAATCACTGAATCAGTGAATTTAATAACAAACTACATGACTCCACTTTCAAAATGACCTGGATTTCTTGGCGAATCTTGGAGAAATCGTAGAAGCGCTTGCCGGGCAAGTGGCGGAACTCACCCCACTCCGCTACTCTATCTTCGTTGTCGGGCCTGCGAGAGCTGTTCTCGAGCATCAAGACGAGCGGTCGGCGGGTGCAGATGTCGCAGCCCCGGGGGAGGAAGTCGCGGCCCACCAGCGCCTCGAGCACGCTGGACTTGCCGCTGCTCTGGCTGCCCACCACTGCCACCTGCGGCAGCGAAATCTGGGACAGCTGGCCCCGCACCGGCGTCAGAATGTCTTGGAGCTTGTTGACGATAGGTATCACCGACGAGCCGATCGGCGCTGGAGTTCTTGGATTGGCACCACGCAAGTCATCCGCTGGTCTCGCTTCTTCACCCATTGATCTTAAAGCCAAAAGAAAGATCACAAAATCCAAGGGGTTTTGGGGGGGTTTCGACCGTTGTGGCAAAGTTCTTGGGGGGGGAAAAAGTGAGCTTGGAGGGGTGAGGTTTTAGAGTTGAGGGCTGATCTTAAAGCCAAAAGAAAGATCACAAAATCCAAGGGGTTTTTGGGGGGTTTCGACCGTTGTGTCAAGGACCCAAGGTTCTTGGAGGGGAAGAAAGTGAGCTTGGGGGGAGGTGAGGTTTTAGAGTTGAGGGGCTTTCCAAACGGCGACGTTGCTTAAAGCCGGAGGTAATCAATTTGGTGAACTCATGGTGTGCCGCTGGCTGGGACCCATGGGCATCCGAACTGCGCACCACATGGTTTGAACTTTCAAACGCGATGTACGTGGGATCGGAATCCCAATTAACTTTTCATAATGCACGTAATTCGAATAACTTTAAAAAGAGAACAGGTGCGAAATTCGGAACAGATAAACTCCGTACCTGTCCCGGTATTTTTATCATTTTAAAGCAGTAAAATACATTGCAACCTCAATAATGAAATGATAAAAGTACATTAATCAAAATTTAAAAATTTAAAAAAAAAAATATTGCAAATTGGATGATAAATTGAAAGTGTACATGTAATTTCTCAAAAGAAAAGAAAAGAAAAACTATTGATCAGAAAGGGGGCTACATAGTACATCCTACAAGTCCAGCAGCTATAATCAATCCTTCAATTCAAGAACTGACAACAATTTACAATTGATCAATTACTGCTTACTCCAGAAAAATACCGTGCTTAATCCAAGTCGTGTAACTGTTTTTGATCAGAAAGTAGGAATATAACAACTCTACTGTGACGGGAAAAATAGCGGCCTCACCTGACCTACTTCGATGTAGTTTTTGTATTTTAATTTCCACCACCTTTTGTTTCTGAAATCTACTTCATGAGACACAAATAATAGCAAATAAACTATACAAAAAAAAATTAAAAAATTAAAACTTGAGCCATCTCTTCTCTTTTTCTCCGCTGGCAACTGCATTTGATGCAGATGCATGAGTTGCCTCAGCCTCCGCTAAAGCTTTGCGAGTCTCGTTTAACTTTCTCGTGGCAGCTTCGTAAACCACCTTCTCCTTCCTGTTTCTATTAACCATTTCCTCTAGCTTCTCGACTCGCATCCTCAGGTCCTTCACTTCATCATCATAAGCAATCAAAGCCCGCCTGTCTACTTTCTTCCCCTCCCCAGAACCTTTATTTTGCTGCTGCTTCTTTCCCGACCCCGACCCCAACCCCCCACCATTTAGAGCTTCCCCATGCATTGCGAGTTGGCTATTGATAAGACTAAAAACATCTGGCCTCAATTCCTCTTCCTCCTTCGCTGCCTGAGCCAATGCTGCAAATTTCTTATCCCGTTTCCTCTTGCCACCTCTGCTCCGCTTCTTCCCTCGGTTCTTGTTGGTCTCTTGATCACCTTCGCAAGACTCGAGAGCGTGATCAAGAGATTGCTTCGGTGGCAGGGCCTTCACAAGAATGGGATCCAACATTCCCTGCCCAGATGCTCCTAAACCCATCCCTTCACGATAACCCATATTGGCCATCATCTTGGAAGCTATGCCACGGGTGTGATTTTCCCACTTAGCAAATATGGTAGTTTCTGTCTGTATGCCTCTCTGTTGGGTGGTGCTTTTGAGAAATCCTATACCCTGTGAACCATCTTCTTCATCGTCACTAGAACCAGATTGTTCCGAGCTGGAATCATTCTCCTCTTCATGACTCACTTGAGCATATTCAGATATTGCGATTGCATCCGCTCCAAGCTTTGCAGAGCTTCCATCATCTCGAAAAACAACTTGCCCTACTCCAATTTTGTCATCCCATGATTCAAGTTCAGCTTCCCTCCAAATGCCAAAGTTACTATCTGATACTGCCCAAATACTGGAACCCACTAGTGATTGCTTCCAAATTGTTGGGATGTGCTTCTTCAAGGATGACAATGGGACATCAATGCCTGCAGATACAAACCGATATGAGCACTAAGCTGCTGTATGAACAAATGATAAACAACACTAAGGGTAATAATAGCACAGTAGTCATTGTATGACGCATACAGAAGCAGCACTTTTCTTAGTTATGTATCAGATGTAAATCGGCAAAATCAGACTATGTATCTTTAATTAAGAAAAAGAAAAGCCTACATAATATGTTAATAAAGGCTCGTTAAGAAACATCAAAACCAACAATGCCATATGCAGTTGCCAACACTTGTATCACATCACCACATTTCTCTTCTGTCAGCAACAGACTCATGTCAAACAAATCTCTTAATCTCCTATATTGAAGCAAAATCAAGACCAAGAATGTTTTTTTGATTTTCTAGGTTAAATAATAATGACCTTCGTCATTTTTTGCTAGCGGCATTTCTAATTTATAGAGTGGCTATATCATCCCATTCATCTCATACGATTGCTTTTGCCATGAATGGTAAAAAAATGTACACATGAGAAGAGTGAGACTTCTCAAAATGAATTGCAGGATTCCTGATCCAGATAATAGAAACAAATGTAACATACCATGTGATGAGCGGCAGTTAGAACCAAATCGGCATCGTTGATGTAGGAAAAACTTGCACATCTGCACAAATACCATGGGGTTTCATTAATAGTCTATGTGGATTGAATTTCATTAGTCGTAGCACTAATTCAAGCATGCAATCGAGAAAAATACATAGATAAAAACAAAATCAGAGGATACCTTTTTTTCTCAAAATTAAAAGAGGAATGGTACATAGGATAAAAAAAATTGTACATACCAACATATTTTCGGACGTCGGAGTGAGGAAAGAAATCTTTGCAGAATCTGAACCATCCAACTCAATGATTCGACCAGTATACCAACGGCCATCAGTGTGACGGAATCTACATTTTGATCCAACTGAGTAACTTTGCTCCTCCAGTGGTTCCGGTTCAACATCTGCTGGATCAAGAGACTCTACTTTAACATCCTCGCCTGTATGATTGGAACCATATAGCACTGAATCGGCTTCTTGTAGTAATCGTGCACGCTTCAGGTGAAACAGCCCTTCCTCTGCTTCTTTTATTGCCTGAACAAGCTCCTCATGAACCTGAGACCATATAACAGCAGAGTCTAGCAAGTTGTAGGATCCACAATGATATTACATCTCACCTTAATTTTCCGAGACTTATAGTAGTTGAAAATCATAAATGCATAGATACACCTACGAGTGTCTCTATGTATGTGTGTTCTGGCAATAAATGACAGACTCAACCAAATTTATCTTTATACTACCTATAATAAGACTTGGTTAATTGATCTAAGACTATTATGCCATTCCCTTTCATTTTATGAGAGGAATGTATAACGAATGCCACAGAAGTTACACAATAGGGAGCCATAAAGTCAAAAGTTGTGGAAACTGAAAGAAGCTTTGATCTTTCTTCAATGATTAGCATTAGCTGATATAAGGATCACTTGCACCTTGCTATCTTAACTACAATTATTGAACAGAAGCTTTAGCAAGTAATGTAATTGTAGAAGATTTGTTTGTTTATGATGCGCTAAGCTCGGAGTTCATGCTCTTCTCCAAGATAGGATCCGTGGAACCATAGTCATCAGATAATATGAGAAATAGATGCAGAAACAATAATCATAAAAGAAATCAACAAGGGGAAACAGTATGTACTCATTAAGGGAACATACAGAAGCTCTGCCATGATGAGAATGAGGCAAAAGACCATTTATGGGGGGCTACAATTTACATATGCTTAATAAGTCTTCCATTAAAAAAAGAAAGAAACACACGCACCCACACACATAGGCATATTTCCTGAGTATTTTCTGTTCTATGACTAAAGAGCCATTCACCATACACATATTTCTCCGAAATTTTCAAGCAAAGCAGGATGAGGGAACCACTTGCACACAAAAGGAGAAAAAAAAAAAAATCTGAAAACCATGGATTCATTTAAGAATTTTTTTTTTTCTTTTTAAAAGAAAAAAAAAAAAAAAAAAAAAAAAAAAAAAAAAAAAAACCAACAACAACAACAACAAATGCCTGACAGTGACATCAAAATAAAATGAACTGAAATATAGGTCTCGTATCTTGAAATGACTTCTAATACGCGCAACTAACAGTGCACCCAAAAAGCAAACTGAAAACCATGGATTCATTTAAGCATTAAAAAAAATTTAAAAATTTAAAAAAAAAAAAAAAAAAACACACACACACACACACAACAACAAAACTAACAGTGGGTGTATTTCTGTAAGACACCAATCCCACATGAGAAAGATGAATAACCCATATAGAGTTGGTAGATTATAAAAGCAATCATACTCCCACATTGGTTCCTTATTAAATGAGACTGGGATTTATAAGTGATTCAATGGAGTTCTAAAGCGACTAGTTCTTTTGAAGTGATAGTGCAAATTTGACTAGCACATTCACTGCATTATGTGGCCCTAACGAGGACATCATAAATTTAAGGAAGGAAGATTGTAATATCTCAGTCCCACATTGCGAAAATGAATAACTCACAAAGAGTGGGTAGAATATAAAGGAACTCATGAATGCTAAATTCAACATTGGTTCCTTACTAGCCATTATAAGTTGATTATAGGGAGCTCCAAATTGACTAGTAATGAACCAATATGGAACTTAAAACTCATGAGTAGCTTTATAATCTATACACTCTATATGTAAGTTACTCATCTTCCCAATGTGAAACTACGGTGTTCCAATCTCTCCCTCTTAAATCCCTGGCGTCATCGTCGAAGCCACGTGATGCAATGCTCCAATAACACATGATGTACTAACTTTGCTCTAATACCATTTGTAACTCAATAAAAACACTAGACACATCTGCGCTATCACTTCAAAAGGACTACTCAATTTATAACTTCCTAAAATCACTTATAAAGCTCAGTCTCACCTCAATGTAAGACTGAGATGTTACAGCTTCCCACACCATTACACATAACATCTTTGACAAAATGATACTACTCGGTTAGTGAGAAGAATTAGGCAATAGCATAAGAACCATCCTATAAAATTGGTCAAGTGAAACCCATCTCTTTTTTTTTTTTTTTTTTTTTGGTCTACGTTTAATTTCAACAAGATTGTATTTAAAGTTTGAAATAGCAAAGCTTCATGATGGACATAAATTAGCACATCTAATTTATAATGAAACCTTAAACTAGAGCAAAACAAGTCGGAAGTGCAAAAACAATGCCGACATTGATGATTGTTCGGACTGGACAACTGGCAAAACTCTTCTTCCTAACTTAAAATTCCCATCTTTGTCACTTGAGTTGAGGTCACTTCAACTAGCAAGTGGATATGCTCCTTAATTGTTGGCTGAGATTCAAATCCTCTTACCGATCTAGTGCTTAGGTGAGGGATAGCTCAAGTACTCAGAGGTTTACCCATGTGTTAGTTAGTACAATATAATCTTGTGGTTAACTGTGCATACAGAGTTTCTTCTCGTTATAAAAATAAATTCTTATCTTTGAACGCATGTCCAATGATAAATCGTACACTAATTTCTATGCATCAAAATCTCATTATAATTTCTTAAGCACTGGCAATAATATAACAGAGCTTAAGAGCACTGAATATGCCGGATTATCGAGTACTTTATGCCATGAACTTTCAGATAATGCACTATTTCTATAGACATATTAAGCGGAACCCCCTTGTTCGTGAAGCTATATAGTCGTGTTTGTCACAGCTAATTCGATTCTATAATTTTCTTTAAACCCAGTGAACGGAAAACCTAAGATCCAAATTTCCATTCGTAACAAAACGGTACCGTTTTCTTCTGAATTAGGGGAGGACGTACCGTGAGAAGCTCGGGATTAGCGGGGTCAGAGGCTAGGGCTTGTCTCAGAATGGCAAGTGAGTCTCTTTGCTCTTCCAATTGAAGCTCCAGCTGGTTCTCTAGAAGTATCTCTTCCTCGCTCGCCATTTTCGCTCGACGTTTCGGTTCCGAGATAGGTAGAAGATCAATTAAGGCAAGCATTTCTCATATATATATATATATATATATATATAAGCCTTCAAAGCTTTGAGGAAATTACATGTCACTCTTTGTTTTTTGAATTAGATAATAATAGATCTTTTAATTTTATTTTTTTTTTGATAAGTAGATCTTTTAATTTTAAAAAAAAAATATACAATCACTTCCAAGATCGTCCTTAATTGAAATTGATAGAATTGAGAAGGGCGAAAAAACCAAAGAAGAAAAACGAAGTGAGAGCAAAAACTGGATGTTTTGTTTCGCCAGGCGCGGGCGCCCTTCACGGCTTTCCCTCCGAGTGCTGGTGTCTGCTCTTAGCCTTTAAGGCTAGGGTGGCTTTTGTTCCCCTTTGGCTTATTTCTAGGGATGGATGGTCTGTTTCTCTAAGCTTTTAGGGATTGTTGGAGCTTTGTTCTTCCCAGTGTTTGAATCGGTAGAGGTTGTCTTTTTTTTTTCCTTTTTTTTCTATTGTTTCTTTGTGCAAGCAAATTTTTTTCAGGTGCTAAGGCTAACCGGTAAGCTTAGTGGTGAGGGCAAGTCACCGTGTGTTTTTTGAAATGGTTGTTTGGATCGAAATTTTGGGAGATAGATCTACGCTTCTCTCTCTATTATTGCACAACACCGGCCTCACCATTGGGTTCATCGGCGTCCTCGGAGTCCCCCGACGTTCGGCGTGTCCCCCACCACTCCCTCCACATCGAAGTGTGGCATTCACGCGCCAGGGAGGTCCCTGGCGCTTGATGGCCATGCGCCATTATCCCGCCTTCCACTACCACGGCTGAAGGCGGTTTTTCGGATGCTCTGGTGTTTTCCTGCTGGCGGTTCCCCCCCCTTCCCTCACCGGGCTCTGTTGGTGGTTTTTTTGTTAGATCTACAAGCTGCTTGTTAGATGCTTGGATATTATTGGACTTTTTCGCTTTATAGCGTAAATCGGCCATCTTTTATTTTTTGAGTAATTACCTTTTCCCCTCATCAACTAACAATCATTGTCAAATGCCCCCATGAACTGACACCTCGACCAAAAGAGAACATCCAACTACCAACTTTACATACTTTGCCCCCCTCCATCAGGGAATCCCGTTAACTTGGACGGAATATTCCATTTTTGGGAGTTAATTTTGGTTTAAAGACCAAACTCCAACAGTAATTAATAAAAAATATATATTAAAATTAATATGCTTAAAAAAGTTGAGGGCATTTATGTCATTTTTGAATTTGAGTTAGGGTATTTAAGTCTTTTTACGAATTAAACTGACGGAAGGGGGCAAAACATGTAAAGTTGATAGTTTGATGCTCTCTTTTGGTCGATGTGTCAGTTCATGGGGGCATGTTGACAATGGCTAGTAGTTGATGGGGGAAAAAGGTAATTACTCCTTTATTTTTAGTAGTGGTGCTTATTTGTTTAGAGTAGCTTCCAATGTTTGTTCTTGTAATATTTGGGTGTTTTTAGGTAGTATGCTCACAAATCATAAATTAGTTCTGATTTTATGTTTAGGGAGTCTTGGTATTCCTTAACGTTGTAATTGGACCTTTTGGTCTTTTTAATGAAAGCAGGTACTCTTTGATCCAAAAAAAAAAAAAAAAAGATCGTCCTTAATTGTGCTATGAATAATAAATTTATACTCAATAACCATTCTACTATTTATAAACTGGAATTAGATGCTATTTTCTTTTTATATTTGCGGTTTGTGAAAGACCTTTAATGAGACCGTGCTTAGACATGTAACCTCCGTCGAAAGCTTCTCACATTTACATGTTTAATTACACTATAAATGTGCTCAACAGCTTAAACGACCATCAATGGCATATTACAATTGTCTGATCAATTGCATCATAATCAAAATAGACAGTTACAATGAAATTTTATCTGGACTAGGATCTCCTCAAATTTTTTGCCTAAATTTGAGAGAATTTAAGCAAATGATTGTGATAAAGCACTTATGGGACCCAACTGACCAAATAAAAACTTGGCTGCCCAATTACTTATTCGGTCAGGTGAGTCTCATAAATACTCTCTCACAATCATCTACCCGAATTCTCTCATGATCATTCCACTACTTATTGGCCTCAAGTTTTTTTAAGGGAGTTTACTCCAATTAGTTGTATTGTTTTCAACTTATTTTCTCATCAATTCAATGTTTCTAGCTCGTTTAATTTTAGAGCTTTCATTGATGTTTTCCGTTTGTCTTTTTATGTGGGTGAGTAAAATAATGAGAAAACTTTAAATTTTCAGTGGCTTTAAAGTAATTCGTACATAATATTTTCTCGCTTATTTAAGGTTAATATCTAATTCAAAACAATTATTGAATAAAAATATAATTTTAAAACTTCCATAGAGGTCAATGTAATTTTTTCAAAAATGAAAAATGACATCTTTTCTTTTATTTATGTAATCTTTTCACATAATTTTTAAAAGGTAAATAATAAATAAAGAAAAAAGGGATGTTCAAATTTCGTGTTAAATTTGGTATAGACATTCAAATAGAGACATGCCTTGGCAGCCTTCTTGTTTTAATAGCAGCAACACTATATCTCTAAATAAATTTATATATTTGTTTATTCTATTTTACAAACTTTTGTGTTTTTTAGATACACTTTTAAGATCCACCTAATGATAAATAGAGAAAGTTAGTTTATCCCTAAAGAAATATGTTTGGTTTCATCTCTGCCAATCTTTTGTCTTTTTATAGGTGAAGTCTTATTTACCAACATATTTTTAGTAGTCTAATGCCGCGTTTGGTTACTTTGGTATGTCGAATGTAGTCCAATATAAAAATGAATAGTTATTATTGAGAATTAAAGATGGTGAAATGAAATAGTTATTCCTACTTTTTAATTTGGTGGCAACACATATGCTATAATTGGAATTGAATCAAAATTACTAACCACCCACACACATTATTTTATTATTTTTTTTTTTTTAAAAAAAAAGAAGCCCGTGAACGTGAATACTGTGAGTGGCCTTGGCTACCCCAAAATGCACCGGAAGCACCTTGGGGGTCCATCCCGAGGCATTCCAAGAGTAATGTGACCACCATTGGCTGGTCGACCAACCATAGTATTTGTTGATGGAGTTTCCGACTAGTGACGTGGAGACACTGTCCTCAATGAATGCCTCCGAATAACCTACAAAGATAATAAGGACACACTGTGGGTTTCCCCAGCGATCCTCCTCCAACGCCCAAATTAGACAGATGTATTAGAGAGAGAGAGAGAGAGAGAGAGAGTGAGAGAGAGAGAAAGAGAATCCAAAAAAACATAATACCTGGATCTTGCTATTTATAGACTGTCGTAATTATGGCTAGGTAAAGTCATTCCGGCTTTTCAGGGACATGATCTCTTCTGGCACGAGCAATGTTCGGGTACATTCCAAATAGTGATTGACAGATTGACTTATCGTTGGTGAAATATGGGCTCCAAGTGAATCCTGGATTTCCTGGCGTTAAGTTACCTAATCGCGTCCTTTAGTCAGTCTCACAATTCTTGCCCCCTGTCGGTTAATGATGCATCTGACACTCGGGCTGCTCGGATCATTCTTGGTCGGTGAATGCCCTTGTCGGGAAAGGTGGATTTCCCAACAGTTACCCCCCAATTCTTTTGTCTCATATATGAGACGAAATGATTTTTCTTTAATCTCTTTGTTGCCGCCTTCCGTTTTTTTTTTTTGACACAGGCTTTACTCCGATGTGAGGGATCTGCATCTGGCGAGCTCTTGTATGGGGATCACGGCCATATCCGGACAAACCCAATTTTTCACATGACCTAAGCCGAGTTCCTTCCATCGCTCAAAAGCAATGCACGGTTCGAACTGAGCCTCGGTGTCTAGCTTCCCCCTAGCGTTCTTGATAATATTTAAATTACCTATACTTGTATGTTCGTTCGCAACTAGACGTTGTGGGTTATCAGTTAGTCAGATTCTTTAATCTGAACCTGGTACTTAAAACTTGCTCGAGCATTTACTTCCCGACACCGAGAAACTAGGCTCGCCGACTAGACAGGATTGTACTTGTCGGGAAGGGCAGCTGGCGACCTCTTAAAAAAAAAAAAAAAAAAAAAGCGCCTGGGAGCTTTGAAATTCAAACTTTTCAAAATTTCAAATTTCAAACGCCTGCCACCTTGTCACTGGTATTAAATTTCCCTGACGCCTCGACTGCTGCGTCAAGGGCAGTAATTATTGCTACCACCTCAAAATCCGCACAATATCCGCTAACCGAGTCGATTCGATTTATGGTCATGGGGACTATTTTCCCTATGATAGCCCATCTGGACTTCCGGTCGCAAGGACCAGTAATTCCCGGTCACTGTAAAGCCTATAAAAACCCCATTTTACTTCTCACTTTTCACTTTTCGCCTTTCGCCTTTTGCTTC
The DNA here is from genome assembly GCF_958979055.1 of Alnus glutinosa. Lineage (NCBI taxonomy): Eukaryota > Viridiplantae > Streptophyta > Magnoliopsida > Fagales > Betulaceae > Alnus > Alnus glutinosa. Next base: position 1,675,799 of record NC_084891.1, on the reverse strand, counting down.
CTTTTACTGCTCTCCCGCTTTTCTTCTTGCGCATACGTTTACTTCTTCTTCCATATTCTTTCAAAATACCTCCCAAGAGTAACGTCGGCATCTCATCAGAACCCGCTCGTGAAGTTGAAGAAAACTTAGTCGGGGAAGATGAAGAGAGCGTTCTCGGGAACAACCCCCCAATACTTATCCCTCTCGAGAATCAACACGTCTCTCTTCTGTCCGTGAAGAATGAATGGGTTCTGCGCGTAAACTACGATATCGGTAATACAGTCCGTATTCACTTCCAAGACCCGTCTTCACTAAGCATCACGGGCGCGCGACATTTCCTTCTTTGAGAGGATGTTCATGGCGGGGTTAAGGCCCGTTTCCCGACATTGCTCGGGAACTGTTGCTCTACTTGAGGGTAGCTCCGAGTCAAATTTTTCCCGAATTCATGGAGATACCTGTTTGTCTCGTTCATACTCTGGAGGACCGTAATCGGGACCAGGATGTCGATCCTGCAATTCCTCAACGTATACCGACTAGCTATGGACTTCGAGGGGTTTGTGAAGCCACGAACCCGATAAGGCCCCTTGTTTATCTTCTTGAAGTCCGTCTACTCAAATAATAAATAATGGGAAAGGCAAGTTTTCCAAGTGTCGGGGGAATGGGAATGCCCCAAATCTATGAAGCTTAAAGAATCCCAGAGAATTTCTCGGGAGTGGAGGGCTTTAGACGACAGTTTGACCAACCCTCCCGAGATATCCAACGCTGAACAAGAGGAGGTGACTCATGATCGACTATTGCAAGAGTCACCACAAGGTGTAAAATGACTTCAACGTGATTGTTAACAACAAATCATTGAATAATCATTTGGGCTACAAAATTCCCGAGAACAAGGCTCCACTCACCAAGGCTGGAAAACCTAAGGCTACAAAAGCCAAAGCCTTGGCAACTCTTGTTCTATCCCGCGCTCAAAGAGGCTTTAAGACCCATGAAGCCCTCCTCTCAGACTCCCAGTGTCGGGGGGATCCCTGGAAATATTCCGGAGAAAGAAACCCCTCGACCTGATATTCGTACAGTCTCGAGTAGGACTTTTGTTTCTCGGGAGAAGAGCGTACCCGGTAGCTCTCAATCTTAGGGGCACGATGTTGTTACTAACTTAAGGGTCATTGTAGAGCTCGAGGTCCCCCTATTCCGAGAGACAGGGGGTGGTGATAGAGATGGACATTCCGGAGTCCCCCCGAGCAGTTGTGGTCAGTTCAACGGGTGGACTGAATTCTGATTCCCGGGAGGAAGCTCCGGTTTTCGAGGCCAGGAGGGACGCCGCTGCGCCTGGGGTTCCCGATCAACGGCACACTCCTGAGACCGAGACACAATAGAGTACCCATCCCGAAACAACACGTCTTTGCAAAGGTGTGGGTACCAAACGCAAAGCCAGTGGACTTCAAAAAGGCAAAGCTTCAAAAAGGCCTTTCGTTGAAGAGGGGGATGACTTTTTACTCAACGAGATATCCCTCGCTGCTCAGAACTTCAGGCGCCCAGAGTTTACATTGTGGGGTGAGCCTCTATCTCCCCAGATATTCCTGACGAAACTCAGGAGCGGAGCGAGTCCTCTCCAGAGCATCCGCCTACCTCGGGTGTCCGCACACCCAAGGAGGGAATTACTGAAGTGCTTAGGGTGGGTTCTCCTGAAGTCCAACTGAGAAGCCCTGCCTTGGGATCCGAAGAAGATCTCCATGAAGAAGAGCCCGGTCGGCGTATAACCTCGGACCCGGGTACCCGCGTTCCTGAGGACACACCTTTGGGGGGAACTTCCATTCCGGATACTTCTGGAGTCGGGCCTTATGGCGCTTCTCGCACGTTCGACTTCTTGGGTGATCACTTACTAGGCGATCCTCTGGAAGCCTTAGCCTCTGTTCTCCCCGATGGACTTTTTGAGGATATCGGGAGAACTACGCCTTTCAAATTTGGCCAAGACATCATTGAATCCCAAATCGCGGTATTTTTCCTTTGCATTCTATTGGTAATTGTTCTCTTTTTCTCTTCCCATTTCTCATTCATTTTATTCACTTCAGGATTCTCTCCGATTCGTCGCCGCTTGGTCCAATTTTCTTGAGCATATGCGTGCCAACCCCGACGTCGAGACCACTCTCCGTCCTAAGATCAGTCAGCTCGAGCATACCGTGGTGTCCCAAGATGAAGTCATCACCGGCCTGACCCGAGAGTTGTCTGACTTGAAGGAGAGGTGTAAGGCTCTTGAGACCAGGGCCAGAGTTCCCGAGACTTCCTCAAGTCGGGTCCCAGTCCGCTCCTCTGAAACCCGGGGCGAGGGGGAACTGCCTGATGCCGAACGGGTGTGGCTAACTGCCGAGTCGGACAAAGCTCGTCAAGAAGTGGAACATCTATCTGGCAAGCTGAGTTCCTTGAGAGACGAAAAGTTGACTCTCGTGGCGGACCTCAATTTAGCGATCCTAGCCAAAGAGGCATTGGTTGCTGAAAAGAATCGTTTGGTTGCCGAGAGGGACACAGCTCTTGCTGAGAAGGAACAGGCTTTGGTCGATAAGGGCCGGATATCGGCTGAAAAAGACAAAGTATTATTAGCACTGGAGAAGGCCGTGTCCGAGAAGGATCTCGCCGAGGCCGATAAAGATCAAGATGTCGCCGAGAGGGAGTCAACACTTGAAAAATTGGAGGGGGTTGAAGGCCGATACCAGAGGATTCAGAGGAAGTATCGTCACTATAAAGCTAAAGTTAGGAGACTCTCCGAGCAACTATCCTTCGTTCATTGGCTTCGGACCAAAGCTTGGGCTTTTGGCTTTCACATCGGGTTCGAGAATTTTCGAGCTTTAGTTCTTCGCTCCAATCAGTTGAAAATATCATTTGAGAACGTGAGTTCCAACTTCTTGTCTCTTCTGAGTTCGTGTTACTCGGGGCTATTGGATCTCGGGATCGAGTATTTCCCCGACGTCCTCGACTGGAGTAAAGATGCTCCAAATCCCGAGAACGCGTCCGACGAAGGACGTAGCGAAGACGATCATCCGGAAGATGACCAGCCCGAAGTCGAATAGACTTCTTTAAGCCTTAAGTGTTTTGTATACATTCATATTTCAAGAGAATTAATGGAATTATTCGATGGTTTAGTTTTAGCCTATTTTTTTTTTCTTTTTTTTTTTTTAATTTTTTTAATTTTTGTGATTGCTGAGAACAAGGAAGATTACAAATGATTGCTGAGAACAAGGAAGATTACAAAATTGTCGGATAGTAGGTATTATTGCATAATTCCACTGTAAGAATTGGCCGTGACATAAATTAGTCTTTGCATGATTCATCATCTTCCTTCCCCCCTAAATAACTAAGGTAATTGTTGCTGCATTACCTAAGTTATTTTCTTTAATTTTTGCAGGAGTTCTTTATATGCCGAGTTACCCCCTATCGGAGTGAGGGTAACTAATAACTTAACTTACCTCCCTTTATCTGAAGGATGATAAGAAGAAATTTTATGCCGAGTTACCCCCCTATCCGAGTGAGGTTAACTGATAAATTAACTTACCCCCCTTTATCCGAATGAGGATAAGAAAAAAATTTATGCCGAGTTACCCCCCCTATCCGAGTGAGGGTAACTGATAAATTAACTTACCCTCATTTATCTGAAAGAGGATAAGAAAAAATTTTATGTCAAGTTACCCCCCTATCCGAGTAAGGGTAACTGATAAATTAACTTACCCCCCATTATCCGAATGAGGATAATAAAATTTTTATGCCGAGTTACCCCCATATCCGAGTGAGGGTAACTTAACTTACCCCCCTTTATCCGAGGGAGGATAAGAAAAACTTTTATGAACATTTTCTTTGCAACTTCAGCCACTCTATTCAAACTGCATGGGCTTACAAAAGGGACATTTCAAAATTACATATAGTACTTCTTCAAGTGCTCTGCATTCCACGCTCTTGGGATCGAGTTGCCTTCCCGAGGATTCCAAGCGATAGGCTCCTTTCTCATGGCATTTGACCACCTGGTATGGTCCTTCCCACTTGGCATTAAGCTTCCTTCAGCGGAATCTCTGATCATCACGTTCAGTTTTCTGAGTACCCAATCTCCGACCCGAAATTTCCTGGGGTTAACCGTCTTGTTATAGTATCTAGCTACCCGGGCTCGGTAAGCTTCGCCCACTGCCTGCGCGTCATCTCTTCGTTCCTGCAACAAGTCGAGACACAAGCTGATTCCTTCGTTATTATAACTCGGATCATACCGCGAGACTCTGTAGCTCAAGGATCCAATCTCGACCGGTATGACTGCCCCAGTCCCATATGACAATGAGAATGGGGTTTCCCCGGTCAGGGTTCTTGTTGTCGTCCAATATGACCATAAAACTTTCGGGACATATTCAACCTATAATCCCTTTTGCCGATCCAATTTATTCTTTAATGTTTCCAGCAAGGTCTTGTTGGTCGCCTTTACTTGCCCATTTAACTTGGGGTACACCGGAGTAGAGTAGTGGTTTCGGACACCAACTCCGGAACGGTTTTCCGTCAAACTGGGCACCATTGCCAGTGACAAAGGCATGGGGAATTCCGAAACGACAGACAACCGATCTCTAGAGGAAGTTTATGACATTGCTGGCGGTCACGGTCGCCAGCACTTCCGCTTCTGCCCACTTCATAAAATAGTCCACAGTTACCACCAAAAACTTCTTTTTTCCTCTCCCGGGCGGCATCGGGCCGACTAAATCCACTCACCATTTAGCAAACGGCCATGGTGACAAGACCGAATTTAACCTTTCGGGCAGATTTTTCATAATTCGAGCAAACCGTTGACATTTATCACAACTTCGAACAAATTCAACCGAGTCTCTTCCCATCGTTGGCCAATAATACCCGACCCTCACCGCTTTGTGGGCTAGCATCCGTCCTCCCGAGTGGTTCCCACATACTCCCTCGTGGATCTCCCTGAGGACATAGCGAGCTTCTGGAGCCGAGAGGCACTTCAACAGGGGATGAGAGTATCCCCTTCTGTATAACACACCATCAGCCATCGTATAGCGTGCCGATTGCAACCTTACCTTATGCGATTGAGTTTTATCGTTAGATGACTCCCCGTCTTTTAGGTATTTGATCACATCCGAGGCTCATTCTGGTTCTGGCTCCTTTTCCCGGGTTATTTGAATTGAATCGTGAATTCCTGCTATTGCAGGGCTAGGTTGAACCAGGACTCGTAGCTTCATCCTAGTAATTTCTTGTTCTGTTGACGACCCTGCCCTAGCTAATGTGTTCGCTTGAATGTTCTCTTCCCGAGGGATTTTCGTGATCGTCATACTTCTGAAGTGAGATTGAAGGCTATGTACTTTCTCCAAGTACTTGGCTAGCCGATCTCCTTGCGTTGCATACTCACTCGAGATCTGGCCCACGACTACTTGTGAATCACTTCAAATCTCGACATCGAGAGCCCTTACTTCCCGGGCAATTGTCAACCCTGCCAGCACAGCTTCATATTCAGCCTCGTTATTTGTTGTGACAAAATCCAACTTGATGGCATATTGAAATCTCTGCTTTTGTGGACTCAGCAGCACGACCCTGACATCACTTCGATGGCACTGAGAGGATCCATCCACATAAATGATCCACATAGGAACTCGGCCAAGGTCTCGAGACTCGAGAATGTTATAGAATTCAAGGAAGAAGTCGGCCAGAACTTGACCTTTAATTGCCGTTCGCGGGTGAAACTCTATATCAAACTGTCTAAGCTTTACAACCCAGTTGACAAGCCTACCCGACAGGTCTGGTTTTTGGAGCACCTTCTTCAAGGGGTATTCAGTCAGCACCCGGATAGTATGTGTTTGAAAATAAGGCCTAAGCTTCCGGGCCGATACTATCAAAGCAAAAGCCAACTTCTCTATCCTCGGGTATCTTTCCTCGACTCCGCGAAGTGCTTTGCTAGTGAAGTATACCGGTTTCTGAGTACCAACATCTTCTCGGACGAGAGCCGAGGAAACAGCCGAGGACGATACTGCTAGGTATAGATAAAGAATTTCCCCCTCCATTGGTCGGCTCAAGAGGGGCGGGGTTCATCAAAATACTCTTTCAACTTTCCGAAGGCCTCTTCACACTTTGAATCCCATACAAAGGCTTTCTTCAGGATCTTAAAGAAATGGAGACATTTGTCAGTGGACCTCGAGATGAATCAGTTCAAGGCTGCTATCCTTTCGGTCAGCTGCTGCAATTGTTTCGTGGTTCTCGGCGATTGCATCTCCAATACTGCCCGTGCCTTCTCGAGATTCGCCTCTATGCCCCTTTGGGATACTAAGTAGCCCAATAATTTTTTGGATGAGACTCTAAAGGCGCATTTAGTTAGGTTCAACTTCATCTTATAGCGTCTTATCGTACCAAATGTTTCTTTCAAATTGGAGACATGATTTGGGGCTTGCACACTTTTTACTAGCATGTCGTCAACGTACACTTCCATGTTCCACCCCATCTGTTTCTTAAACATTTTGTTTACCAGCCTCTGGTACGTGGCACCTGCATTCTTTAACCCGAACGGCATCATTTTATAACAATATAGACCTCGATCGGTAACGAACGAAGTCTTCTCCAGATCAACCTCCGTCATCTGTATTTGATTGTAGCCCGAGAATGCATCCATGAAACTTAGAAGTTGGTGCCCAGAAGTTGAATCGACCAAAAGATCTATGCAAGGCAGTGGGAAGCTGTCTTTTGGGTAGGCCTTGTTCAAGTCGGTGAAGTCTACGCACATTCTCCATTTATTATTAGACTTTTTCACCAATACAACGTTCACAAGCCACTCGGGATAGTCGACTTCTCGGATGAACCCTGCTGCCAACAACTTTGATACTTCTTCAGCAATCGCCTGGTTTCTTTCGGGTGCAAAAGTTCTCCTTCTCTGTTTGATTGGTCTGGAACTGGGGTCTACATTCAGTCTATGCACAATTATTGAGGGGTCAATGCCGGGCATGTCTTCATGATTCTATGCAAATACGTCGCTATTACTTTTGAGGAACATAACCAGCCCCTCCTTTAACTCTTCAGGAAGTTGGGAGCCAATCTTTATTTTTCTTCCTGGACCTCCAATTTTGAATTCTTCTAAGTCTTCGATCGGCTCCGCGGACTGTAATTGCTTTTTCTTTTCCTTCCCGGCATCCCCTCCGGACCTGGCCTTCAAGGTAGCGTTATAACACACGCGGGCGGACTTCTGGTCTCCTCTGACTACTCCGACTCCCGCGTCTGTTGGGAATTTCATGCACAGATGCGGGGTTGAGGTTATGGCCCCCAACTCATTCAAAGCCGGTCTTCCCAATATGACGTTGTAAGCCGACCGTCCATCCACAACTAGGAACTTCACCATAATTGTCTTCTGCAGGGTGCAGGTTCCCGCCATGACCAGGAGCTCAATGGCCCCGATCGGGAGGACTTGCTATCCAGAGAATCCAACTAGGGGGCCCCATGTTGGGACCAATTTTCCTTGATCTATGCTCATCAGCTCGAAGGCTGACTTGTATATTATGTCAGTTGAACTTCCGGTGTCGACCAGAACCCTGTGTATGTTATGGTTGGCGATAGCTAAGGTCACAACTAAAGCATCCGAGTGGGGGAGTGACAACCCCACGAAATCTTCGTTTGAAAAGCCGATAATTTGATTCTCGTACTTCCTCATCTTTGGCGGTCTCTGGACCGAATAAATTTCAAAGTCCATCAGGTGCCTTGCATACGCTTTTCGCGCTGCACTATAATCGCCTCCTCCCCCAAAGTCACCAGATATTGTATGAATTTCAAGAAGATTTTTCCGACCAGGCTGTCGTGCTTGACTCCTGCTTCTCTCTCGTCTATCCTGATCGGATGGTCAGTTACTAGGCTCCTTATCGCGATCCCAGGTACGCTTCATCCTTTCCCTTGGCTCTTCCCGATATCTCTGGGGCTGGCTCCTTCGTTCTTCGGGTTGAGAATTTCGGCCATACCCTTGTTGGCCCCATTGACTCGCCAGGAAACGGACTAACTTCCCGTTCTCAATGAATTTTTCAATCAAGGCTCGCAAGGACCTAGAAGTTTCTGTGCTATGCCCCTTCGACTCATGGAAAGCGCAATAGCGATGAGCCGTTCTAGGATGGGGAGTCCCGACTATTTTCGGCGGCTTCTAGTACATAGGATCCGTCTTAATCACTGCTAGAACTTCCTCGATAGGTGCATTGAGGGGGGTCCAGTTATATTCATGGAATTTCTTCTTGATCCCAAGTTCTGTTGCATCTTGCCTCTTATGGAACTCCTTCTTCTTTTTCTTTGACTTTTCCCCCGAACTAGAAGCTTGGGTGGACTCTTTCCCGAGTAAAGCCCAAAGTGTTTCTTCTTGATTGATAAACTCATCAGCCCTTTCCATGAATTCATGGAGGTAACATGTCAATTTCCGGGCTAGGTCGGCCATTAGTGGCCCGTCTTTCTTGATCCCCTGGTAGAGGGCCGAATGAACGAACTCTTTAGTGGGACTTTCTGTGGTAAGCCTTGCCTGATTGAATCGTTGAAGGAATTCTTTAAGCAATTCATCTCGCCCCTTGTTGTATTGACATCAGTGTCCCAGCCGGCTTTCTCCTCACGATTCCAGCCATAAACTGTGTCAGAAACATCTTTCCGAACTCATCAAAATTTCGGATAGACTTGGGGGGAAGCCTCCTATACCAGTCTCGGGCATTCCCCGATAGAGTTAACGGGTAAGCTAGGCATGCCACCTCATCTGGCGTTCCCTGCAACTCAAGGTGAGCGCGATAATTATCCAGGTGCTCAACCAGGTCTTCTTGTCCAGTGTAGGTTTTGATATCAGGGACTTTAAACTTTTCAGGGAGACGAAATGAGGCCACCTTGTTAGCGAATGGGGAAACCAATTTATGGAACAGGTCCCCAACTTTCGATGTACTCCCATTATGTTGGTGCTGTGCTGCTACCGACAACAAGTCGCACCTCTGCTCCAGCTTCTCAATGATTTCCTTGAGCTTCTTATCCACCTTTTTCGATGCTTTGCACTTTGGAGGCCTTTGACTCACAGTATCATGAGTCTTCACTTTTTCCTCCCGACCTCCTTGATCTCTGGCTTTTGTTTCATCCTCCCCGACTATGTTTTCATCGGGTTGCAAAGTTGCTGAGTGCGAATCTTTCGCATTGCGTCGCTGCAGCATTCTTTTCCTCAAACTCCTGCATTTCCTTTCCCATTCAGGCTATCCTCTCGTTGAGGATCTCCAATGTGGGGGAAGATTTGGAAGAGGTTTCTCCTCGCTCTTGGTGCTTCCTCACCCAATTCCCCCACGAGCCTCTCAATGCTTCTGATCTCGTAGTCACCATGTCAGATGTACAAATATATTTCGCAAGAACGACAAACGTTTCCACAGACGGCGCCAAACTGTTGATGGAGTTTCCGACCAGTGACGTGGAGACACCGTCCTCAATGAATGCCTCCGAATAACCTACAAAGATAATAAGGACACACTGTGGGTTTCCCCAGCGGTCCTCCTCCAACGTCCAAATTAGACAGATGTATTAGAGAGAGAGAGAGAGAGTCCAAAAAACTTAATACTTGGATCTTACTATTTATAGACTGTCGTAATTATGGCTAGGTAAAGCCATTCCGGCTTTTCAAGGACATGATCTCTTCTGGCATGAGCAGTGTTCGGGTACACTCCAAATAGTGACTGATAGATTGACTTATCGCTTGTGAAATATGGGCTTCCAGTGAATCCCGGATTTCCTGGCGTTCAGTTATCTAATCGCGTCCTTTAATCAGTCTTACAATTATTGCCCCTTGTCGGTTAATGATGCATTTGACATTCGGGCTGCTCGGATCATTCTTGGTCGGTGAATGCCCTTGTCGGGAAAGGTGGATTTCCCAACAGTATTCATGTGTAGTGGGGTTTTTTTTTTTTTAATATATATATATATATATATATATATATATTAGAGAAAATAAAAAACAATATGAGTGGTCTTTTTTTTGTTTATTTATTTGAAAAATATAGTTTATTCCTCTATGAATGGCTATTTCTTTAATTTTTTTTTTTAGAGGAATATACATATTCCTCTTCATAATAGGATAGTTATTTTTATAGGAATAAGTGAATAACTATTCATAGGAATAAATCCCTACAAAATAAAAGAATTAGGGGATCTATTCCGCGAACTAAACGAGGCTTAATTATAATAGTCAACCTTTTTTTTACATATTGCTTTAGTAGTTGGAGAGTAATATAAATATGGAACAAGTGTAAATAACAAAACATTGAAAATTATTAAGAACTTGTGGTTTGTTTCCAATCTTAATTGGATTCATTTACGGTATGTTATACTTTAAAAGAGTTATTGTTGTCTCTCCTAACTAAATATCGGGTATTCATCAACATGGTATTAGAGCCAACACAACGATGTCAGATTTCCAACTTCATCGTTTATTTGACCGTTTGGAGCACATCAATTTGTGAAATTAGACCACCTTCTCACATGTTAATATAATGATTATATGTTTATGAGTTTTACTTATTAGACAGTGATTTTTTTTTTTTTTTTTTTAAAAAAAGGGTTATTGAAAATCGTTCAAATTCAATTTATTAAATTAATATTTATCCTTATATTTTCAATGATGAACGTGAGAATCACATATTTTGTTAATCATGTTAAAAATATATGTCAAAATCACATAGTTTTAAAGACATACATAAATCTAATAAACTGAATAAGAAAAAGTTCTTTGGGACCCTAATTTAGTAAGCTCAACCCATTTACACTCGTTCAACGACTTGTAGCACAGTTTTTTTTTTTTTTTTTTAAAAAAAAAAAAACATTTTGCGCCTTAAAATCAAACTCAAAAGGCGCAGGCGGGGATTTCTCTGAGAGTGAAAAGCCCTAGAGAGAGAGAGAGAGAATGGGGCACAATGAGGAACACCATCAAGCAACGGAGGGCTTGGTGAATATCTTCACAAAGGCGAACCATGATCTCACGGTGGTTCAGCACAGGCTCGAGAAGGAGTTTCAACAAGTGTACCCGGACAAGGTAAGCACAATTTAATTAGTAAGCAAGAATTTTAGTTGGGACTCTTTTCTTCTTCTTTTTTGGGTTGAATTTCATACTCAATTTCGACATAAGGCTAGGTTTGGTTGCTGAGGAAACAGTAAAAGAGTGTATAGCTATGGAAACTCAATGTTTCCCCATTTTCTTTTAAATTAAATTTGAATTGCTTTCTTTCTTTTAAATCATCTATTTTGGAAACTGATTATTAATTCAGTTTGTCTTTGTAGTCATAGGCATGTTTGATTGCTGGGAAATTGCGGAGAAACTGTTGAAATAGGGAACCTTCGTCCTCAAGATTTGTCTTCTAAAGATAATATTTGATTCATTCTTTTTGCGAAGAAAAACAATGAGTAATATGAGTTTTGGATGATTTGCCTAAAAATTTTAAGGAAATAAACTTCGAAGGGTCTTATTTTCTTTATTTCGTGGCTCATTTAAAGTCTTTATTTTTCATTCATTGAGAAACCAAGTAATTGTTACTTAGAAACTGAAAAACATAATATTCTCATTTTACCGAGCATTCCATTTGTTTTTGGGTATTACTCAACATGTTGTTATGGTGGAGGAATTTGAAGTTTTGAATGCTGTCTACAGGCAAACCCGATGAAGTTGAGAAACTTCGAAGGGTCTTATTTGCTCATTTAAAGTCTTTATTTTTCATTTATTGAGAAACCAATTAATTGTTAATGGGGGCCTTCCGATTTTCTTTTTCTTTCAAGAGTAATATTCTCATCTTACCGAACATTCCGTTTGTTTTTGGGTATTACTCAACATGTCGTTATGATGGAGGAATTTGAAGTTTTGAATGCTGTCTACAGGCAAACCCGATGAAGTTGGTGTCTAGGATAAAGAAGATACAAGAAGACCTGTTGACCTTGAAAGAGCAATGTCATGAACTTCTAGCAGCCAAACAGGTACTTTATTTTTTCAACACTTTGGAGGAAGAGATAAGAATTTGTATAATCTGGTACAAACTCTCTTCCTGGTTTTGGGAAAATGAGATCTCACTAAAAAGAGAATCGATTTTATGAAGCTATGAGTGGGATTTCTGTTCTATGGTTTTCAAACCAATGAATAAAAATCTGGAAGAAGATTAGAAAAGAGAAGGAAAGCGTTTTTTTTTTTTTTAAAAAAAAAAAATAAAAATTTAAGTCTTAGAACCTTATTTTTTTTGTTGTTGTTAAAAATAATAATAATAATAAAAAAAGAGAGGACGGAGTGGCATTCTGAAGTTGATCATACTTACTGATTATGTTTTCAGGATTTGATTGATAAGGCTCGGACCACTCTTGTTGGGAACAGAAGTTTACTGCAGCGGATGCAAGCATCTGTGGGCATCCCCCTCACCAGTGATTCCGATGATCCAGCATTTGCTAACTTCAACCAGGTAGTTTTAGTCCTCCAATTTGTTTTGGCGGAGTCCACTTGCTTAAAATATTGGAGTCCTTGGTAGTAGAAATCAGCAACTCTCCGACACGTTTGATGGTCTAAATAAATTAAACCTAATTGGAAGGTGAACTGCGTACATCATGAGAATTTTTGCATAAGAATTGACTGGCTCTGTTTTATTTAACATTGCATTTGCACTGCACAACTTTTACTCCTTTAAGTATGCTCTCACTATCTTATGATGGCATTTTTCAAATTAAGGGATTTCATCTCTATGTGATGTCCAAAAATGTTTTTCCAGTAATTTTTTCTCTTCTCTGGTCCATTTACAAAGTTGATGTTAATTATGGATTCATGAATAAACTTATTAATAACTTCAACCTTTTTGCTCAATTCACTCATCCGCGTGACAAAAAAGCAAACAAAATGCAGTTTCTCCCATCTTTAAGCAAACAAATGGAGCAGTATAGGATCTGTATATTAATATTGCTAACTATTGTTTTGGAAGTTATAATAATCCCACTCTTGAAAAAAGAGAGGAAGAAAATACACTTTACCCCCAAAGTATCATCCCTTTGGCACTTGTACCTCCAAAGTTCAATAAATGACACTCAAACCTACCAACTACCTAACTGTAACACCTAACACCCTCCGTTAATTTTTCCCGTCAATTTGAATGGAACTCACGTCACATGCGCTGCATTCGTCACTGTTAGGTAGTTTATGGGGGCCGAGTGTCACTTTTAAACTTTGGAGGTATGAGTGCCAAAAAGGTGCTACTACATTTACTTACTTATTTATTTATTTATTTTGGGGGGGGAGGGTATTTTCCAAAAAAAAGAAAAAGAAATGATCACTTGGAAGGTTTTTTTTTCCAAGTGTTGTTTGGAGTGTTTGTACCACTTGCCAGCAAGCAACCAAGATTGAAAACATGGGGAGGCTTTTCTTATTAGCAAATATCCATGCAAAGATTTTTGGGTAGCTTTCTTCATGCTGATAAGGCCTAGAGAAATAAGCCTCGCTACACATAGTCAGATCTCTTCATTGATTCTACATACGAAGTGTTGGAAGACACTCATCACCTTTTGATCTTTGAATTATGCAGATCGTTGATGAGTGGGCAGTTCAAGTGAGATCCAGGACTGGTAAGGGTGTATAACTGCAATTGATTTTCAAATTTCTACAAATTATACTGATGGGAGCTGATTGGTGGTCCCGCTCAGTCTTGATTTTCTTCTTCATTATTCATGATTGAAATGGTGTATAACTGCGATTGATTTGAGAAAATTGCTTTCATATTACACGACTGGAATCAACATGACATATATGTAAATTTCTGATAAAAGAAAAGGATGGCAGGAGGTTTCTGATTTGCTGTATTCATTCCCTTATTTTATATCTTTATTTGAGCCAATTTAGCCCTAAAATTCATTAAGGCATAAGCACATTCCTGGGACAAAGGTGGGGCAGCCATGATGGGGGTGGGTGGTTAATGGCTAGAGCTTGTTAATGATCTCTTAAGATACAACCAAATTCGTTTGAGGCGGTTATGCCATATTCAACAAGGGTTCAGCCTTGCATTTGTGAGCTATTCTTGTGTGAGTTGGATATTAAAAGGCAATGTTTCTTGTAGGAATTTATGCCTTTAAGAACTAACTGCCTTTCCTGATGTGCTAGATGGGTGGTTAATGAGTTACTGATGACAAAAAAAAAAAAACAGCTAGCAAGTTAGTGTTTTTTAAGAATATGTATTGAACAATTTATTTTTACTGTCTCAGGGGATGATGAGAGGCATGAATCGGATTCTCAGGATATTAACAAATTACTCTTCTCAGCTATAGTCCAAAGCAACTGAACATGCTGGAAAGGGTTGGGTGCTAAGCATCATGTTCCAACCTCTAGGCACCAAGGGATTTGAAATTAGGGCACAATAAATAAGGTAAATACTGTAGTGGCCAAAAACTGGTGTACATTTTTTGATATTGTTTTGTTGAATTCAGTTGATTTCATGTAATAACATATTGTGTATGATATTGATTTGTACTCGAAAAATTCTTCTGTTCAAAAATAATTTAAATGTTGCGGATTAGCTACTTGAGTGATGTGGGTTGCTGTACTTTGCCCTTTCTGGTTCAATTGAAGCTCAATGTTTTGATTGCTCTTACCATTGAAAAGGAGGATTGTGTCAACATCTCGGCTTTCATTGGGATTAATCAAACTCGGTACTCTTGTGTGGAGGTTATAATGGTAGACACCAATCAAACTTGGTACTTTTGTTTGTCTTTTAGATTTGATAAAAGCAAGATCTTTTAAATTGATTTTGTTTTTAATCATATTGGCGTGGACAAAAGGGTGCGAGAGCTTTATTTTCTTTTAATGTTTTTAATGTATATCACATGGAATATTCAAAACATATATACATATATATTATGTTTATCGAGGTGGGCTAAATTTTGGCTGAGTTGAACAATGTGCATAAGACACACCTATAATTTCGCTCATAGGCTATAAAAAATTTGGGCACTATAGCCGAGAAGATACTGAACAAAATAGGTCTTCATGTGTCCCTCTCTCTCTCTACTTGCATTTTCTTTGCTTTAAAGAAGATATTCGAAATGGATCAGGATCCTCTTCATTTTAAGTGAAACAAAAAGAATTCATTTTATTTTGTTTTATTATATCTAATAATATACATGATGTTATATCATTTAAAAAATTTAAATGACGTGATAATATGTTCATTATATGTTAACACATACATCATTAGGTCTATGAAATCTAATTTGGAGAATAAAATAGATACATCTATGTCACTTGAAATTGAGAGAATCATTTGAGATTTACCCACCGATAGTGGGAAACTTATGGCGATTTACAAGATAAAGGACAATAAACATATAAGCATTAAGAACCCCCAAACTCCACCTGAACAATATTCTGCACCAACTCTGTATCAACAAAATGTTTAAACTTTAAGAAAACAATTTTAATTATGACACAAGTTTACAAATAATAGTAAAAAAAGATGACAAAATAGGAAAAACAATACACAACAATAGTCCAAAAGACATGAAAAGAAAACTTGCAACAAATATGTTATTATTCCTTACGGATTGCCCAGTAAAAGTAAGAAAATAAAATTCGTCCTGCATGTTGGAGAATTAGAAACCTTTCACACAGACTTTTGAAAAAAATCTTGTAATGTTTTATCTGCTTGATTAGTAGACAACAAGTTGATCAAAATGGTGGCAATGGTTGCATTTGCTGAGAAACCCTTGCCAACCATTATCTGGAGATATTTCAATGCCCATGATATCTCATTATATCGCAAGAAGCCTTGGATGATTGTGTTATACGTGACTTGGTCAGGTGAACAATTGTTCTCATCCATTTTCTCAAGTAACTCCCTCGCTTCATTTAGTAGTCCTTTTTTGCAAAGCCCTTTGATCATTATCGTGTAAGTCCGAACATTAGGTTGCAAACCTTTGGTACGAAGAGCATTAAAGAGTTCTTTTGCAGTTGTAAGGTTCCCGTCATTACACATACCATCAATCAAGATGCTGTAAATCACAATACCAAGGTCTAACTTTTTGTCCTCCATCTCTTGAAACAATGCCATTGCCTCATAAAAGTGTAAATTCTTACACAGGCCATCTAACAAAATAGCATAAGTTTGGAGATCTGGATGTTGGCCATAAACTTGCATCTCCTGGAGTAGCTCTAACGCAGCTTTAGGTCTCCCAACTCGGCAAAACCCTCCGATAAGAGTACTGTAAGTGGCAACATCGGGAAAAATTCCCTTTGTGGACATTTCATGGAAGAAACTCATCGCCTCATCAATTCTTTTATTTTTACAATAGCCATGGATCAATATGCTATAGCTAACAACACAAGGCAAACAACCCTTGCCAACCATCATATTAAATGTTTTGACAGCCTCATCCATTCTATTTTGCAAGCAGTAACCGTCAATCAAAGAATTGTAAGTGACTATATCAGGCTTTAAGCCCCTCTGAATCATCACATCAAAAACCTCTTTGGCCTCTTTCAACATCCCCTCTTTGCCAAGTGTGTCCACCCATATGTTAAATGTATACATATCTGGCATGATTTTCCTTTCCACCATCTCATTCCATAGTTTAGTTGCCTCATTCCACTGGCTGAAATTGCATAGGCCCTGAATTAAAGAACTGTAAGTGAAGACGTCTGGCATTATTCCTCGATTTGTCAATTCAGAGAAAAAATTCAAAGCCTCATTTACTAATCTATCTTTACATAAACTATCAATGATTATATTATATAGCACTACATTAAGTTCAAGCTTTCCTTCTTCCATCTTTCTAAGCAACCCAATAGCTTCATTGGTCTTACCTATTTTACACAAACAATTCATTATCGTTCCATAAGTAATTGTACTAGGTTTATAGCCTATCTTCTCCATTTTGTTAACTAACTTCGCCGCTTCAACAATTTTACCCTGAAGAGAGAGCCCCTTGACAAGAGTACTAAGAATTATACAATTCGGTTGAAAACCAAGTTTCAAGATTCTTGCTAAGACAGAGAAGCCGAAATCCACCCGCTTCAAATGACATAAGCAATTAATCAAAACGCTCAGAATATAAACATCAGGAGCAATTCCTGACATTTCCATTTCTTTAATCAGAGAAATCACAGTTGAGTGATGCTTCATTCTTGCAATTGCACTCAGTAAATGATTAAAATCCACGATGGAAGGTAAAGGGTTCATGCGAAGCATTCTATGAAACAGGGGCAAGGCATCATCAAGATTCCTTAAGCTTCGAGATCTGCATCGATCTCTCACAGATTTCAAGAACTGTTTGGGGCTTTCCACGATATCTCTACCACTATTGTGTAAGGGATATAATGGGTATGTAAGGGATATAAGGGGTATTCTAGAAGGTAGTGAGCTGGAGGTATCTAGGAGCTAACAATATTCGGTTGGCCAAAATGTTCTAGAAGGGGATGAGGTGGCAAAAGACATTCTCCTATAAAATCCCATAGAATGGAGAAGGAAGGTATGAAAAAGAGAGAATATTGAGTCTAGTTAGTAGTTAGTCCTGGAGAGCTCGGGCCTCTCGAAGAGCCCATAGTTTGTAAGAGAGATAGGCCTCTCCAAGAGCCTTTATTCATCATTTTACCCTCTATTTCTATCATGTTCTTCCCTAATTCCCCTTCACTCAAGAAAAACACATAACAAGTGGTATCAGAGCCACTCCTTCCTCACCCACGACTTCCACCGTCTCTGTTTCCTCACATTTTTTTTTTTCTTTCCTTCGCTTCTACTGTCTCTGTTTTACCGAGAAAATTTTGCCTAGCTTTTGTTATCCACCATTTTTTTTTTCTTCTTCTCGTATTACATTCCACATTCTCTACCATGGCACCTCTATGGCAATATCACGATGCCCATCTTTCTCGACAGAATTGCTACGCTGGAATGAGCCAAGATCTAATCCTGCAAAAGATGTTGGAGTTAGTAGATCAAATGCAAGAAACGATGAAGGCTTCGGTGGAGAACACACGCCAATTTGGGCGTCACTTGCACAATCTCAAGCACAATCTTCTTGAGATTGTACCAGACCTCGAGGAAGAAGATGCAACCAAAGAGGATATCAAATTCGCAAAACCGGGTCTGCGTCTTTGTGCCACGGAAGTCCAGAGCAAAATCATACCAAACCCATTCGGAGGGGTCGACGATCCACAGCCCGAGAGCTTCTTAGCTCTCAAACCGACCGGCATCCTCAACGAAATTGTAGCAGAATCCATTTCAACCAAGAGTCTCGATCTGTCCACGCTGACAAGGGGAAGGGACGAGTGGCCTCCAATGGTGAAGCCGACTCAGATAGAGCCAGTGGAATACGACGAAGATGCCACGGCTGACGACTTGGATGGCGAGGTCAATGGAAGCCATGGCACACCTCGGGTGTTTTTCTCTGGTAGAAGTTGCAGCTCAGTGCCCCTGAACAGAGCAGTGGCCGTGAAGAGCTTGGACGCTACGTGTCCAGAGGGTCCACCTAGCTACATGGCAGTTCAATATCTCAGCACTCAACAACAACGGCTGAGCACCGGTGCAATTATGGTGCTCGTGGAAATGCCTGACCTGTGTTGCGAATGGGTCTTTGACAGGGGGAGATCAACGTGGCAGACGCTGGTGGTTTTTTGGACTATGCAAATTTTCTTTGCATGTGTAAGAATTTCTGGAACTTTTACAGATCACAGCTCGGACAGAAGCGATGATCGGGTTCCCTTTGCCCCGGACAGCCGAGTTGCTCGGGCTCCACTTGACCGAACAGCCGAGGCCGGGAACACTTCAATCCGGCCAGACGCATTGGCCTTGGCCGAAGGCATCCGCCTCCACGACGAAGGTTTCGACCCAGCCGCGGTGATGGAGCCGAAGGTGGCGGTTCAGCTTTGGAACGTCGAATCAAGGGCCATGATCGAGCCGCCTCTTCCGTTGGAAACAAAAGTGACTGCACCGATTCAGCTCTGGAACTCATTTGTGTTCCAGCTTTCGAACAATCGCATTGAGGTATGGCTTTCGAACATTTTGGTGAATTTATGGAGGATTTCTCGTGCTCTGAAATATATTGTTAGTTTCACGCACCACCGATGGCGTTGGAAGCTCCCTGGTCGGCAGACACCGTGGGTGCTGATATCTATAGGCAGGGACCTTCGGCACCGTTCATGGAAGAGGAAGGAGCCCAAGGCACAAATCAAACCCGTCCTCCTTCCGGCCAGACCTCTGATCTTGATGTGCTTTATATTAAGCGAAATGATTGGGTTTTTAATTGTCATCAGCTTCCTTGGCCTTTTTATTCTTGTTCCACTTCGTATGGTTTTGGCCTTCGTTTCTAAGCTTCCATATCCTGGTATAATAGATTCTGCCAGGTTTCATATCAACAATGGGGCTACACTTACAGGGAAGCAAGCTCGTTGGCCTGTGTTGTTCATTTTTTGTGCGTTTTTTAAGGCTTGTTTTGACGTGGATTTAGGGCGGCAGATTCATGCACAAACGCTTTTGATTGGTGGGATTGTTTCTGATTTGTACCTTGGCAAAACTATGATTGATATGTATGTGATTTGCGGGCTTTTGGATTTTGGGCTCAAAGTGTTTGAGGAAATGGCTGATCGGGCTGTGCTTTTGGTCATCTTCACACACCGATGGCGTTGGAAGTTTTCTTGTTGGTGGCTGCCGTGGATGCTGATACCGGGTGGCAGGGACCTAAGGCATTTTTCACGGACGCAAATGACGTTGGCATTACCGACGTTTCTCGAGCTCCTTGGGTGCACGGAGACGCTGTGTGAGGAAGACGACACTGGGTGCCCACATGGCCATGGATGCTGCTGTGTTTTATATGGGGAAGACATTGCCGTTTCTTGGTGTATGTTTTTGAAGCTTCGGCAATGGAGGGGCATGATTCGAAGCCAGATGAGCTTCACCACAGAGCTGTTTGCAGGGCCACGAACATTCCGTTACTACAAGATGACGACAGCCACATTCCATGACTGCAGATTCCATGACAGACGACAATGGGTGCCAACGTGGCCATGGCTGCAAAATCGTTTTGCATGGGTGAGAATTTCTAGAAGGTTCAAGGATAACAGTATTGAGCTTGGATCTTGGCCATTGTGGAGGTCCACGTGGCAGAAGCTGATGGCACTTGGGCATGCATCATGTGGCAATGGATGCCAAAAACGTTATATATGGTGGCAATGGATCCTAGAAGGTTCACGGTGCTTGGAAGTGTGAGGACAGCTGGATTTTCTTTGCACATTCCCACAAAACTGAATGGGCTAGCGTATGGTTGCTGTTTGGAGCCCAAAACATTTTTAACTAGGGCTTTTTATTTGCTTTGGGTAGTTTATTTTGTTTGCTGTGTTTATTTTATTTAGTTGGTTTATTTTATTTTTCTTTGTAATTTTCAAAACGCACCTCGAGGGCGAGGTGCTTTAAAGGGTGGGGCAATGTAAGGGATATAATGGGTATGTAAGGGATATAAGGGGTATTCTAGAAGGTAGTGAGCTGGAGGTATCTAGGAGCTAACAATATTCGGTTGGCCAAAATGTTCTAGAAGGGGATGAGGTGGCAAAAGACATTCTCCTATAAAATCCCATAGAATGGAGAAGGAAGGTATGAAAAAGAGAGAATATTGAGTCTAGTTAGTAGTTAGTCCTGGAGAGCTCGGGCCTCTCGAAGAGCCCATAGTTTGTAAGAGAGATAGGCCTCTCCAAGAGCCTTTATTCATCATTTTACCCTCTATTTCTATCATGTTCTTCCCTAATTCCCCTTCACTCAAGAAAAACACATAACATATTGGTAGTGTTTGCAGAAGTAGCACTAAAACTACGACAACAATAATAAAAAATTTGAGCATGGAAAGAAACCCTTACATGAGAATAATGATTGAAGAAGAAAGCAAGAGAGTTTCTAGACTTAGGAGTAGTACCCATTTCCGGATGTAGTTAAAGAAAAACGGACGGAAGAAGCAGATGCAGATCTGAAGTAGAAATAAGAGGAACGTTCGCGATCTACCGGAGCGTTCTGAAGATGGGGAGAGGTCTGGGTTCTTAATTATACACCAGAGTACGACGTCGTTTCTGTTGTCACGATACCGAGTTGTCAGAATGTCTCTTAGGAAGAGAAGATTCACCTCGATCTCATGATTGAGATTTTTGTTTTCCAGCATGAAATGACCTTTTTGCCCTTTCTTCTGTTCCAGAGTACTTGCTCCGCTCCAGTCTGCAACAGTCTCCTCCTCCTCTATCTTTTCTTTTCTTTTTTTTTTCTTTTTTTTTTTTGAAAGGGCTTGTATTAAAAATAAGATGAGTACAAATTTGACTCAGAGTCTGCAAGATGGGTAAGAATGAAGCCAAACTTGGTTCTGCGGATGGGAGACCGCATAATTAGCTAAAGTGTGAGCTACCTTGTTCCCTTCACGTCTTACATGTTTGATTGTCAGCAATCGAAGCTCCTCAATAAAATACGAGTTTCTCCTATCAAGTTACCAAATTTGCTTGCATCCTCATCCACCCCATTTAGCACTTCCACGACCTCCAAAGCGTCTCCCTCTAAAATCACAGACCGAAGCCCCAGAAACAAACCAAATTCAGCACATAGTCTAGCACCAAAAGCCTCTGCCATTGAGGGGTCTAAGATATAGCGTTGGGAGGAGCACTTAGCCGCAATCACCTTGCCTTCAGAGTCTCGGGCAACTACCCCCACTCCATCAATCTCTGTTTTTTGTCCAGAGTAGCGTCCCAGTTCAGCTTAGAGAAACCTTGAGGGGGTTTGGTCCACTGGATAGACAGGGGGAAAGGTCTTTGTTGTATGTTTAGAAACATTGAATCATGAGCTTCCCTGAATTCAGCAAGAGTCTCTTTAGCCCCTTTTATCAAACAACTGGGGGAGGTAAAAACTCCTTCAAAAACAAACCTGTTGCGCCTAAACCAGATCCGCTGGGCCACCATAGGAAAAAATTCTAGATCATCCAACGACAGCCTAGCACACAAATTACCAAAGAGAGTCAGGAAGTCAATATCCCCAGATACAAATTTTTGGATACGGGGCGGGCATTCAGACCAAACTGCTTTGGCAGCATCACAAAGCCAAACTGTATGGGTGCTGGATTCAAATTCTGTGCCACACAACGGACAAAGAAGATTCTCCACAATACGCCTCTTCCAGAGTTTTCCTTTTGGGTGAGCCTTGTTCTTCGTAAGTCCCAGCGGCCATATTTCGTGGTTAAATAATTCATTCTTCGTGAGTCTTCTTCTTCGTAAGCCCCAACGGCCATAAATTACACTCATTCTTCCTCTCTCTCCGATTTTAGCCTTTTAATTGTTCGTTTGGGTGTTAAATTTGAATATTATTCAAATTTATTGTGCGAATTACGAAGTTTAACTTTATGAAATAAAATTTAAAATTTTTTAAAAATTAAATAAAATATAATTTATTTTTTTTTTTAAAAAAAAACAAAATATTATTCAAAATAATATTCGAAACCAACACACTATAAATAATTCATTTTTCTCATTTCACTCAACTAGGTCTTTTTTTGTGTGGTTATTTTCAACCGTTAGATCTTGAGTGCGTATTTCGTGGTGTTGGAGGCATGCTCCATAGACGAGATGTCGGAGTGGCAGATGTTTGCGAATGATTCGGGAGTCAAAGACACGGTGCGTGTTATGGGCTGGATATTTGATGGTGAGATTTGTAATGAAATAATAATAAAAGACAATAAAAGAAATAGTTTTGGCACTTTAAGGAGTCAAATCTTCTTTTTCACTCTAACACGCGGTTAAGAGATGAACCTTTGAATAATTTTTTGGTTACCTTTCATTCATAACAAAGCTGAAGTAAATACAAGAGACGATCTAAATTAACTAACTACCCACTAACTCATTACATGATAACTACCCACTAACCCATTACATAACCTCTTACATAATAATTGCTAAACTACCCACTATGATCTGGCCCACTATGCAGCCTCGTATACCATTACCCTTTAGCTAGAAAGCAGTAAAATAAGGGAAATGCTAAACATTCTCCACTCATCTCCCCTTCATCACCCTCTTTTCTTTAAAAAATTTGATTTTAAGCAAAAAGGTGTCTCTGATGTGACATAAGAGATACCTTTTTGCTTAAAATCAATTTTTTTTATTGTAAATGGAGGATGAAGGGTGGATGAGGGGTGCATGTGTAGCACCCCTCGTAAAATAATGTTCATTAACTACTTCAAGCCTCCCACACGTTCACTTCAAGTCTCCCACCTCCACTTCAGATGTTCTCCACACACTTCTTCTGCGTGTAGCTCATAACAATTATACCCATAACAGTGCGAGTGGGCGGGCCGTCCAACCCGCTGCTGGCGGGCGGTGGCGTGTCATGAAACTTTTTATTGTCTTCGTTGAGCCGCTGGCAAAACCGCAAGACTTTTCATACATGTCTACCTCTTTGTGGGCAGGGGTTGCATGAGGCCACCCCTTTTTCTTTTTCTTTTCTTTTTTTTTTTTTTTAAAAAAAAAAAGTAAATTTTCAAGTTTTGAAGTTTGAAGTTTTATATATTTATGATTTTAATATTTTATTTATTTATTATTAAAAGTGATACATGTCATTATTCTATTAGTGCTGCCGTGGCACATTAACGGAATCTCTCAGGTGTTTTGACATAATTTGATTGTAGGGATGAAATTGTTGTTTTGGAATACCTCGAGACCTCTGAATTATTTTTTATACTGCAATGAGAGATTTGTAATTTAGACCAATCACATGGACTTATTTTGCATTTATCCCTAATTTTTATATATCGCAACGAGCAATTTGTATTTTAAGCTAATTATTAAAGCATGATTTTGCATTTATCCCTAATCCTATTTTTCTTTTTAAATAAAATATATAATTTTCTTTTTTTTAATAAAAAATAGTCTTTTCTACTAATTAATTAAATAGAAATAGTAATTTTGCTTTTTCAATGGTCAAAATATGGATATTTTTGAAATATTTTGGTCAAATTTGATTTTCCATCCAACATAATGGTCAAGATTAACGGATGTATCTAAAGAAGAATAGATTGACAGTTTGAATGGCCAAATCTTGACACTTTTCAATTTGTGGTGCTTCATAAAAAATGATTATTAGTTGAGGGGGCTATATAATATTTAACCCTAAAAAAGGAAAAAATAGCCACTTGAATTACGGCACGTCAATCAATATGAAATATGTAAATAGTAGTATTACTCTTTTGATAAGTGTATTTAATCACTTAGAGCATTCTCATCAAGCTTTTTATTTCGAAAGTTTTACCAAATTTTAGAAAAAAAATAAAATTTGCTCTATGCAGCATGCTTTTTACCCTTTCCTCAAAATAGGTTATGCTATGATGAGAGGCATGAATCGGACTCTCAAGATATTAACAAATTACTCTTCTCAAATATAGTTAAGTGCCAAGCACGATGTTTCAACCTTTAGGCACTTGAGGTTGGCCTAAATTACAAATCACTTATTGCAGTACAAAAAATTAATGAAGGGTCATTGTGATAAACTATAATTACGAATTACTCCCTAAACTTATTTGTTGTCCACCAAGTTAACAGATGCCGTTAATTTACCACGTCATACCCAATAGAAAATCGACACGTGTGCATTACAATAAAAAAAATATAAATAAATAAAACTGAAAAATTATATATATTTTTCTTAAAAAAATAAAAAGCTAAATCGACACCATTCTTTGTTATTCTTATATTTGTTGTTATAATACACTTTCTTTTGGATTATGGTCGGATATTGCTTACAATACTTGACTTATAAAGAATAGTTGTGCAGCCAAACAAGTATGGGGCTTGGTTTAGTAACGTCATTTTCTCTAGAAACATTATTATGTATGGAGATTATTCCTTCAGTGGTGGATTTCCAAGGAGAGAGTCAGATGAGGGCGTGGCGTGTAGAAGAATGAAGAGTTGGGGACCTCTCTTTTCAAGCACCATCAAAATCCTAAATGCAAATGAATAACGATTCCAAAAGATGGGGATATTTTGTAATTTTCCCAAACCAAAAGGGGCCAATGTGAAATTTTTTTACCTTCAAATTAATAAATAGCATATATATATATATTTTTTTTTTTTTCTCATTTTCTATGTGATCCGTTGTCTGTCTAACCTCTGCCGTTAGATCTTCTAAGACTAACCTTCACCCTCCTTTCTCATTAAATGGTCCCAAGTGCTTCATCTCAGGCATTAGATTTTTCTTACCCAATCTCAGCCGTCCAACCCTTCCGCCACATTAACTATCGCCAACTACTCAGTAACGTGTCATGCATTAAGCCCCTCTAGAACGGCGCCCTTCATCCTTATCCGTCCGATCTATTCGTTTGAATCAAACCGACGTCGTGTAATTTCGTGTGTAAAGAAGCCAGACCCTCCGGCTCTCTAACGTTAAGGGTAAGGGAAATTGTGAAAGCGGAAAAGAAGGGCCATTTCTCTTGAGCCACTGCTTCTTGTGCTTATTTCTCTTGTGCAGAGCCATTTCTAGAAGAGTACATCAGGTCTGTTTTTCTTCCACAGGAAATGGGTACGACTGCTAAGTCTAGAAATTCTATTGCTTTCTTCTTCAATCACTTGTTTATCAATCCTCGTTATTGTCATTTAAGGCTTTCTTTCCATACTCAAAAGTTCTATTATTGTCGCTGTTTTAGTGCGACTTCTGCTAAACTTACCAATAGTGATAGAGATAATGTTGAAAGCCCCAAACAGTTCTTGAAATCTGTGAGAGATCGATGCAGATCTCGCAGCTTTAAGAATCTTGATGATGCCTTAGGCCTGTTTGATAGAATGCTTCACATGCACCCTTTGCCCGCCGTCGTGGATTTTAATCAATTGCTGACTGCAATTGCAAGAATGAAGCATCACTCAACCGTGATTTCTCTAATTAAAGAAATGGAACCGCTAGGCATTGCTCCAGATGTTTATACTTTGGGCATTCTGGTTAATTGCTTTTGCCATTTGAACCGGGTGGATTTCGGCTTTTGTATTTTAGCCAGAATCTTGAAACTTGGTTTTCAACCGAACTGTACAATTCTTACTACTCTTGTCAATGGGCTCTCTCTTCATGGTAAAATTGCTGAAGCTGTGAAGTTGGTTAACAAAATGGAGAAGATAGGCTACAAACCTGATATAGTTACCTACGGAACGATAATTAATTGTTTGTGTAAAATAGGTAAGACCAGTGAAGCTATTGGGTTGTTAAGAAAGATGGATGAAGGAAATCTTGAACTTAATGTAGTGCTGTATAGTACAATCATTGATAGTTTATGTAAGGATAGATTAGTAACTGAGGCTTTGAATTTTTTGTCTGAAATGACTAGTAAAGGAATTCAGCCAAACGTTTTCACTTACAGTTCTTTAATTCAAGGCCTATGCAATTTCGGCCGGTGGAAGGAGACAATTAAACTATGGAAGGAGATGGTTGAAAGGAAAATCATGCCAGATGTAAATACATTCAGCATATTGGTGGACACATTTTCCAAAGAAGGGAAGTTGACAGAGGCAGAAGAAGTTTTTGATGTGATGATTCATAGAGGCATAGAGCCTAACACAATCACTTACACTTCTTTGATTGATGGTTATTGTTTGCAAAATAGAATAGATGAAGCTGTCAAAGCATTTAAAACGATGGTTAGAAAGGGTTGTTCGCCTTCTATTGTTAGCTATAACATATTGATCCATGTATATTGTAAAAATAGAAGAATTGATGATGCAATGAGTCTCTTCCATGAAATGACTAACAATGACATGATTCCTGATGTTGTCACTTACACCACTCTTATAGGCGGGTTTTGCCGAGTTGGGAAACTTAAGAATGCACTAGAGCTACTCCATGAGATGCAAGTTTGTGGCCAACCTCCAAATCTCCAGACTTGTGCTATTTTGTTAGATGGCCTGTGTAAGAACCTACAATTTTCTGAGGCAATGGAATTGTTTCAAGAGATGGAAGCCAAAAAGGTAGACATTGGTATTGTTGTTTACAACATCTTAATTGATGGTATGTGTAATGCGGGGAAACTAACGACTGCAAGAGAACTGTTTAATACTCTTCCTACGAAAGGCTTACAACCTAATGTTTGGACTTACAATATAATGATCAAAGGACTTTGCAAAGAGGGACTACTAAATGAAGTGAGGGAGCTATTTGAGAAAATTGAGGAAAATGGTTGTTCACCTGACCATGTCACATATAACACAATCATCAAAGGTTTCTTGCAACATAATGAAACATCATGGGTAGTGAAATATCTTCAGATGATGGTTGACAAGGGTTTCTCGGCAAATGCGACCACTGCGACCATGTTGATCAACTTGTTGTCTACTAATCAGGCAGATAAAACATTACAAGAATTTTTTCAAATATATGTGTGAAAGCTTTCTTGTTCTTCAACATGCAGGACAAAATTTCATATTCTAACCTTTATAGTGCCAATTTGTAAGGTACAAACATATTTGCTGCAAGTCATTAAGGTAATATTTTCCTTCATATCTTTTGGACTACTGTTGTGTATTGCTAATCCTATTTTGTTATATTTTCTTAATTATCTGTAAACGTGTGTTGTAACTAGAATTGTTTTATTAATGATTTATTTAAACATTTTGTTGATGTTTACTTATCAAAAAAAAAAAAAAAAAACATTTTGTTGATGTTGAGTTATTGCAGAATGTGTGTTGTTTGGAGTTTTGGGTTCTTGATGGTTGTATGCTTATTGGCGCACCAGATTAAACTTTAAG
Source organism: Alnus glutinosa (assembly GCF_958979055.1). NCBI lineage: Eukaryota > Viridiplantae > Streptophyta > Magnoliopsida > Fagales > Betulaceae > Alnus > Alnus glutinosa. The sequence continues at coordinate 1,648,084 of NC_084891.1, read as the reverse complement.
TGTTTCAATTAATTTATCAATATTATGGAATAATGATTTAAATATTATGATCGAACAAATGTGTCACTTTTATGATATGATGTAGTGAACACCTTATGTTTATTCTTTTTGGGGTCGGATGGACATTGGAGTAGGAAACTAATTTTCAGTAGTATCATTTGGTTAGCTTTTCAACGTGAGGAAGTTGGTGATAATTATTTACATGGTTCTTCGTCCACTGGCTCAGAGATAGTTCAATTTAATTGCAATATAGTACAATAGTGACATCACATCTTAGTGATCAGAAAATCTATTGTTTTAAAGGAATTAATTATTGACCGAATTCGGTTGCACATTTATTTTGAAATTATAATAATACTAGCAACAAATCAAATTTTATTTTTATTTTGAGATCAAACTGAAAAGCATAATATTCTCATTTTACCGAACATTCCGTTTGTTTTTGGGTATTACTCAACATGTCGTTATGATGGAGGAATTTGAAGTTTTGAATGCTGTCTACAGGCAAACCCGATGAAGTTGGTATCTAGGATAAAGAAGATACAAGAAGATCTGTTGACCTTGAAAGAGCAATGTCATGAACTTCTAGCAGCCAAACAGGTACTTTCTTTTTTCAGCACTTTGGAGGAAGAGATGAATTTGTATAATCTGGTGCAAACTCTCATCCTGGTTTTGGGAAAATGAGATCTCGCTAAAAAGAGAACCGATTATATGTAGCTATGAGTGGGATTTCTGTTCTATGGTTTTCAAACCAACGAATAAAAATCTGGAAGAAGATTAGAAAAGAGAAGGAAAGCGTTTTCTTAAAAAAAAAATAAATAAATAAAAAAAAATTAAGTCTTAGAACCTTATTTTTTGTTGTTAAAAATAATAATAAAAAAAGAGAGGAGGGAGTGGCACTCTGAAGTTGATCGTACTTACTGATTATGTTTTCAGGATTTGATTGATAAGGCTCGGACCACTCTTGTTGGGAACACAAGGTTACTGCAGCGGATGCAAGCATCTGTGGGCACCCCCTCACCAGTGATTCCGATGATCCAGCCTTTGCTAACTTCAACCAGGTAGTTTTAGCCCGCCAATTTGTTTTGGTGGAGTCCACTTGCTTAAAATATTGGAGTCCTTGGTAGTAGAAATCAGCAACTCACCTACACGTTTGATGGTCAAATTGAATTAAACCTAATTGGAAGGTGAACTGCGTACATCATGAGAATTTTTGCATAAGAATTGACTGGCTCTGTTTTATTTAACATTGCATTTGGACTGCACAACTTTTACTCCTTTAAGTACGCTCTCACTATCTTATGATGGCATTTGAATTTTAATTACACCATCATTTTTCAAATTTAGGGATTTCATCTCTATGTGATGTCCAAAAATGTTTTTCCAGTAATTTTTTCTCGTCTCTAATCCATTTACAAAGTTGATGATCTCTTATAATTATGGATTCATGAATAAACTCATTAATAACTTCAACCTTTTTGCTCAATTCACTTATCCGCATGACAAAAAAGCAGAGAAAATGCAGTTTCTCCCATCTTTAAGCGAACAAATGGAGCAGTATAGGATCTGTATATTAATATTGCAAACTATTGTTTTGGAAGTTAAAATAATTCCACTCTTGAAAAAAGAGAGGAAGAAGATACACTTTACCCCCAAAGCATCACCCATTTAGCACTTGTACCTCCAAAGTTCAATAAATGACACTCAGACCCAACCAACTACCTGACTGTAACACTTAACACCCTCCGTTAATTTTTCACGTTAATTTGAATGGAACTCACGTCACATGCGCTGCACTCATCACTGTTAGGTAGTTTATGGGGGCCGAGTGTCACTTTTAAACTTTGGAGGTATGAGTGTCAAGTAGGTGCTGCTACTTATTTATTTATTTTTTGGAAGGGGGGGGGGGGGGGGGGGGGGGGGAGAGAGAGAGAGAGAGAGAGAGTGTGTATTAACCAAAAAAAAAAAGAAATTATCACTTGGAAGGTTTTTTTTTCTTCCAAGTGTTGTTTGGAGTGTTTGCACCACTTGCCAGCAAGCAACCAAGATTGAAAACATGGGGAGGCTTTTCTTATTAGCAAATATCCATGCAAAGATTTTTGGGTAGCTTTCTTCATGCTGTTAAGGCCTAGAGAAATAAGCCTTGCTACATATAGTCGGATCTCTTCATTGATTCTACATACGAAGTGTTGGAAGACACACTCATCACGTTTTGATCTTTGAATTATGTAGATCGTTGATGAGTGGGCAGTTCAAGTGAGATCAAGGACAGGTAAGGGTGTATAACTGCAATTGATTTTCAAATTTCTACAAATTATACTGATCGGAGCTGATTGGGGATCCTGCACAGTCTTGATTTTCTTCTTCATTATTTATGATGGAAATGGTGTATAACTGCGATTGATTTGAGAAAATTGCTATAATATTACACGTCTGAAATCAGCATGACATATATATAAATTTCTGATAAAAGAAGAGGATGGCTGGAGGTTTCTGATTTGCTGTATTCATTCCCTTATTTTATATCTTTATTTGGGCCAATTTAGCCCTAAAATTCATTAAGGCATGAGCACGTTCCTGGGACAAAGGTGGGGCAGCCATGATGGGGGTGGGTGGTTAATGGCTAGAGCTTGTTAATGATCTCGTAAGATACAACCAAATTCGTTTGAGGCGGTTATACCATATTCAACAAGGGTTCAGCCTTGCAATTGTGAGCTATTTTTGTGTGAGTTGGATATTAAAAGGCAATGTTTCTTGTAGTAATTTATGCCTTTAAGAACTAACTGCCTTTCCTGATGTGCTAGATGGGTGGTTAATGAGTTACTGATGGCAAAAAAAACAGCTAGCAAGTTAGTGTTTTTTAAGAGTATGTATTGAACAATTTATTTTTACTGTCTCAGGGGATGATGAGAGGCATGAATCGGATTCTCAGGATCTTAACAAATTACTCTTCTCAGCTATAGTCCAAAGCAACTGAACATGCTGGAAAGAGTTGGGTGCGAAGCATCATGTTCCAACCTCTAGGCACCAAGGGATTTGAAGTTAGGGCACAATAAGGTAAATGCTGTAGTGTGGCCAAAAACTGGTGTACATTATTTGATATTGTTTTGCTGAATTCAGTTGATTTCATGTAATATCGGATTGTGTATGATATTGATTTGTACTCGAAAAATTCTTCTGTTCAAAAATAATTTAAATGTTGCGGATTAGCTACTTGAGTGATGTGGGTTGCTGTACTTTGCCCTTTCTGGTTCAATTGAAGCTCAATGTTTTGATTGCTCTTACTTACCATTGAAAAGGAGGATTCTGTCAACATCTCGGCTTTCATTGGGATTAATCAAACTCGGTACTCTTGTGTGGAGGTTATAATGGTAGACACCAATCAAACTTGGTACTTTTGTTTGTCTTTTAGATTTGATAAAAGCAAGATCTTTTAAATTGATTTTGTTTTTAATCATATTGGCGTGGACAAAAGGGTGCGAGAGCTTTATTTTCTTTTAATGTTTTTAATGTATATCACATGGAATATTCAAAACATATATACATATATATTATGTTTATCGAGGTGGGCTAAATTTTGGCTGAGTTGAACAATGTGCATAATACACACCTATAATTTAATGGGATCAGTGCCAAGAGTAACGAGGCAAACAGAGGCAATCAAAATGTTCATAGCTTGGTGGTTGTACAAATACCGGGTCTGCACTTACAAAAAGAGGATGATCCATTACCGAGACCTCTCTCCACTCAACATGATACCGAGATCCCCTTTCAAATAAAAAATAAAAATGGTATTGCTGGGGACCTTCGGAATCACCATAGTTAAAGGAAGACCTGCTTAGTCGAGGTCAAAATATTCTAAAAAAGCTACCAAAGGCCACCAACCTAACCAACGAGGACTACCGAGCTCCGAACCTGGCATTTCAACTACCAGGGACGGTCTCGTCCGGCACTCACCCATCGACTCATAACCGAAGTGGAATCCATGCTGCTAGTGGATCTGCCGACTCTCATATCGACATTAGAGCGTCAAGTGTAAGATAAGTCTATCATGTTCACTTGTTAATTAGCTTAACATTTTGAATATATTTATCCTGGCATTATTAAAAAAAAAAAAAAAAAACACTCTACGTGCCTGATTCTCTTTTGTTGTTAGTCGAAGTGCTGACATCTTTAAAAAAAAAAAATACCGAAGCCAAAGACACATCTGAATCGCATTTCAAAGTTCATAAGAGAAGTAGATCGAATCACATGTGTAATAGCCTGCTACATCATTGAAACAATATTTTAAAGTTTCTTATAATGCTTGAAATTGCATCATTATCATTACTAGTCGCTCCTGTTAAGGCATGTGCTCACCCAAAATACCGGAAAGGTGTTTCATTAATATCTTCTGCAGAAATGACAAAAAGAGAAAATCTAAGCCCAAGATAAAATTCGAAGCCGTGAAAATCCGAGCCAAGGATAAATCCCAACCCAAGGGTAAAATTCGAGCCGAGACTTGAATCACGTTGAGGGGATTCAAGTCGGAGAAACTTATATGACTCGAATCACATTGAGGGAATTCGAGTCGAGACTTGAATCATGTTGAGGGGATTCAAGTCGGAGAAACTTATATGATTCAAATCACGTTGAGGGGATTCGAGCCGAGACTTGAATCACGTTGAGAGGATTCAAGTCGGAGAAACTTATATGACTCGAATCACGTTGAGGGGATTCGACCACTAAAGCCTCGACACCAGTCTGAGCATCCAAAGCCTCAGCAAAGACTCCAAACATCATCAAACGCCAACAATCACAGTTGCTTGGAAATCAGCTTATCGACTCAGGTATGCAAACTAATCATTATTCGATACATATATACATTTGTTCTAACAAAAGTAATGACAACGAACCAAACGGGGAGACAATCCCTACAAAAAAAAAAAAAATCATACGAGAAGAAATTTTGCTCCAGAAATAAACCAAGCAATATATGAGGAAGTGAAGAAGCTACTGCAAGCCGGTTTCATTCGAGAGGTTGACTATCCCGAATGACTAGCCAATATAGTGTTGGTAAAGAAGTCGAGTGGAGGCAACCCCGACAAAAGAAACACATAGCAGTACCCTACATGATTTACATGCCAGAAATCTGAGTCAAGGGCAAAAAATCCGAGCCGAGGGTGAAAAATCCGAGGCCGAGGTAGAAAGATTTCGAGATTGAAAGATCCTGAGTCTGAAAAAAGTCTCCTAGACAAAAAATTTCCCGAGACTAAAAAAGTTTCCGAGACAAAAAAATTTCTCGAGAGTAAAGAATTCTCCGAGACGAGAAATTTTCCGAGAGTAAAAAAGTTTCCGAGAGTAAAGAAGTCTTCGAGACGAAAAATTTTCCAAGTCTGAAAAAGTATCTGACACAAAATTTTCTGAGAGTAAAGAATTCTCCGAGACGAAAAATTTTCCGAGACTAAAGAAGTCTCCAAGACGAAAAATTTTCCAAGTTTGAAAAAGTCTCCTAGACAAAAAAAAATTCGAGAGTAAAGAAGTCTCCAAGACGAAAAATTTTCCAAGTCTAAAAAAGTCTCCGAGACAAAAAAATTTCTGAGAGTAAGAATTCTCCGAGACGAAAAATTTTCCGAGACTAGAAAAGTCTCCAAGACGAAAAATTTTCTAAGTCTAAAAAAGTCTCCTAGACAAAAAAATCTTCGAGTAAAGAAGTCTCTAAGACGAAAAATTTTTCAAGTCTGAAAAAGTCTCCTAGACAAAAAAATTTTCAAGTAAAGAAGTCTCCAAGACGAAAAATTTTCCAAGTCTGAAAAAGTCTCCTAGATAAAAAATATTTCGAGAGTAAAGAAGTCTCTGAGACGAAAAAATTTCCAAGTCTGAAAAAGTCTCTTAGACAAAAAAAAATTTCCAAGTCTAAAAAAGTTTTCGAGACAAAAAATTTTCTGAGAGTAAAGAATTCTCCGAGACTAAAGAAGTCTCTAAGACGAAAAATTTTCCAAGTTTGAAAAAGTCTCCTAGACAAAAAAATTTTGAGAGTAAAGAAGTCTTCGAGACGAAAAATTTTCCAAGTTTAAAAAAGTCTCTGAGATAAAAAATTTTCCAAGTCTGAAAAAAGTCTCCGAGACAAAAAAATTTCTTAGAGTAAAGAATTCTCTGAGACGAAAAATTTTCTGAGACTAAAGAAGTCTTCGAGACGAAAAGTTTTCCAAGTCTGAAAAAGTCTCCTAGACAAAAAATTTTCCGAGACTAAAAAAAAAGTTTCTAAGACGAAAAGTTTCCAAGTTTGAAAAAGTCTCCGAGACAAAAAAAAAAAAAAAAAAAAAAACAACTAAAGAAGTCTCCGAGACGAAAAAATTGACGAAAAATTTTCCGAGCCTAAGAAATTTTTCAAATCTGAGCAAAATTCTGAGGCAAAAAAGGAAATTTTCCTGAGACGGAAATAAAATTCCGAGACAGAAATATACTGAGGCCGAGATAGCCCGAGCATATCGAATAGAAGATTGTCAAATAAAAAAAGATTACCGTATTAACGCAGCTAGGAGATCTTCTGATTTGTCAACGGCCAGTGAAAGGCTCCAGCTGCGAACAACTTCGAGCATTCAAAATTTCTACCACATGCAAAAAGTCACAAGCACAATGGGGTAAAAGCTATGCCGCTTGCTAGACATTCCGACAACCATGGTCTCCACAAGCGTCTGACCATCAATATTGAATCCTCATTATCAACGGACAAAAATAGTCTCATCCACAAGTACAAAAGAAGATTCCCAATGCCCGACTAGCTGAACAAATCAACCAATGGGAATCGGGGGGTATCTGTTGGGGAAATTATCATCTCCTAGGCAAATGGGCCTATACTCGAACCAGGGCCCAGTTGATCTTGTTGGCCCAACTTGACCCGCTCAGTCATTAGGGCTTAACAGAGTCCTATAACACCTTGAATGCTATATTTGTGACACATGGGATAAATACATTATCTCATGAGGAGTAAGTGTCCCATTCTCCCACTTAACTTCTATCTCATCCCACTATGGATCTCACTTAGTCATAACATGAAGGTGGAATAATGCGGTTGAGAACTATGTGCCTATAAATAGGCTGCTACCCCAGGTACAAAATACACTCTGTTTAGATACTAAAAATATACTAAAAACTCTCTACTCCCAATACTCTCCAAAACTGTCCACTAACTTAGGCATCGGAGAGGGGATGTCGGGAGACCCCACTTTTTGACGCATTGTTTATTCTTTGCAGATTATGAAGAACACGACGAATCAAATATCCACACATCACTAGACAGAAAACTGTTCTAACATGCACACTCATATTTAGTGTGAGATTCGTGCATGTGGAACTCACTTCAAATGTATAAGCCTTGCACCAAATTTGAGTGTGCGTATAATATGTGTACAAATAACACATTTCATGATTGATATTTGGTCAGAAAAATTAATGAAAGTGTAATGGATGGGATAACTTGATAACGGATAAAAGTCTAAAGACAAGCAAAAATACAAAAATAATCCAATATTTTTTTCAACAAGAAGATGGGTTTGACTATAAAGAGACATTTAGTTAAGTTATTAAACTATTCATTGTAAAGTCATTCTTGCACTTGTTGTCCATTATAATTGGAGTAATGCTAGAAATATGACTTTTGTTATTTTTTCGTCTCAAAAGTAATATAACTTTTAAAATAATTATTTAATTAAAATCTAATAATAATTATCTCAAATCTAACCGCATCACATTTGAGATAAAAAGTTCGTTGAACTAGAAAATTCCTATAATTAGACAGTAGTGAAAAAAGAAAAATGTTCACAGAGATTATAAAATTGAAATACGTAAATGAAATAATTGAGGAAATGACGGCAAAATAAGAGAATTAGAAAACTTGAGAAATAATTGACCAAGAAACAAATTAAAGAAAAAGAGGAAATGACGGCAAAATAAGATCCATAATGGTCCGTCTGGCAGAAGAGACGGAAGAGAGGAAGGGCGAAATTGTCCTTTCGAGATGTAATTTCGTGTGTAAAGAAGCCAGACGCCCTCTCCCCCTCCCTTTCCCAACTCACCCAGTTGACCCAACTCTTCCTCTTCCCCTTCCCCGGCCTAGTAACCGGTCCCATCCCCTCCCAACTCGCCCGACTCACCACCCTCCGAGTCATCTCCTTAATCAACAACCGCCTCACCGGTCCCATACCCACTTCTCTCTCTGCTCTAACAAACCTGCACACCCTCGACCTGAGCTACAACCAACTCACCGGGTCAATCCCTTGAGCCACTGCTACATCAGATCTGCTTATTTCTCTTGTGCAGAGCCATTTCTACAAGAGTACATCAGGTCTGCTTTTCTTCCTCAGGAAATGGGTACGACTGCTAAGTCTAGAAATTCTATTGCTTTCTTCTTCAATCATTTGCTTATCGATCCACGTTATTCTCATGTAAGGCTTTCTTTCCATGCTCAAAAGTTCTATTATTACCGCTGTTTTAGTGCGACTTCTGCTAAAACTGCCAATAGTGATAGAGGTAATGTTGAAAGCCCCAACCAGTTCTTGAAATCTGTGAGAGATCGATGCAGATCTCGAAGCTTTAGGAATCTTGATGATGCCTTAGGCCTGTTTGATAGAATGCTTCACATGCACCCTTTGCCTTCCGTCGTGGATTTTAATCGATTGCTGACTGCAATTGCAAGAATGAAGCATCACTCAACCGTGATTTCTTTGATTAAAGAAATGGAACTGCTAGGAATTGCTCCAGATGTTTATACTCTGGGCATTCTGATTAATTGCTTCTGCCATTTGAACCGGGTGGATTTCGGCTTCTCTATTTTAGCCAGAATTTTCAAACTTGGTTTTCAACCAAACTGTACAATTCTTAATATTCTTGTCAAGGGACTCTGTCTTCAAGGTAAAATTGTTGAAGCTGTGAAGTTGGCTAACAAAATGGAGAAAATAGGCTACAAACCTGATATATTTACCTACGGAACGATAGTGAATTGCTTGTGTAAAATAGGTAAGACCAGTGAAGCTATTGTGTTGCTTAGGAGGATGGAAGAAGGAAGTCTTGAACTTGGTGTAGTGCTGTATAGCACAATCATTGATAGTTTATGTAAGGAGAGATCAGTAACTGAGGCTTTGAATTTTTTGTCTGAAATGACAAGTAAAGGAATTCAACCAAACATTTTCACTTACAGTTCTTTAATTCAAGGCCTATGCAATTTTGGCCGGTGGAAGGAGACAACTACTCTATGGAAGGAGATGGTTGAAAGGAAAATCATGCCAAATGTAAATACATTCAACATATTAGTGGACACATTTGGCAAAGAAGGGAGGTTGAAAGAAGCAAAAGAAGTTTTTGATGTGATGATTCAGACTGGCATAGAGCCTGATACAATCACTTACAATTCTTTGATTGATGGTTACTGTTTGCAAAATAAAATGGATGAAGCTGTCAAAGCATTTAATACGATGGTTCGAAAGGGTTGTTCGCCTTCTATTTTTAGCTATAACATATTGATCCATGGATATTGTAAAAATAGAAGAATTGATGAGGCAATGAGTCTCTTCCATGAAATGACTAACAATGGCTTGATTCCCAATGTTGTCACTTACACCACTCTTATAGGCGGGTTTTGCCGAGTTGGGAGACTTAAGAATGCACTAGAGCTACTTCATGAGATGCAAGTTTGTGGGCAACCTCCTGATTGCCAAACTTATACTATTTTGTTATATGGCTTGTGTAAGAATCTACACTTTCAAGAGGCGATGACATTGTTTCATGAGATGGAAGACAAAAAGTTAGACCTTAATAGTGCGATTTACAACATCTTGATTGATGGTATGTGTAATGCTAGGCAACTTACGACTGCAAAAGAACTCTTTAATACTCTTCCTTCCAAAGGTTTGCAACCTAATGTTCAAACTTATACTATAATGATCAAAGGGCTTTGCAAAGAGGGACTACTAATTGAAGCAAGTGAGCTATTTGAGAAAATGAAGGAAAATGGTTGTTCACCTGACCATTTCACATATAACACAATCATCCAAGGCTTCTTGCAACATAATGAGACATCATGTGTAGTGAAATATATCAAGATGATGGTTGACAAAGGTTTCTCGGCAAATGCGACCACTGCGACTATTTTGATCAACTTGTTGTCTAATAATCAAGCAGATAAAACATTACAAGAATTTTTTCAAAAATCTGTGTGAAAGCTTTCTAGTTCTTCAACATGCAAGATAAAATTTCATATTCCAATCTTTACGGTGCCAATCTGTAAGGTACAAACATATTTGTTGCAAGTCATTATGGTAATAGTTTCCTTCATATCTTTTGGACTAGTGTTGTGCATTGCTATTTCTATTTTGTTATATTTTCTTACAATTATCTGTAAACATGTGTTGTAACTATAATTGTTTTATTAATGATTTATTTAAACATTTTGTTGATGTAGAGTTATTGCAGAATTTGGTCATTTGGAGTTTTGTGTTCTTGATGGTTGTATGCTTATTGGCCCACAAAGTTAAACTTTTAAGTGTTTCATCAATTAAATTAATGTATCAATGTTATGGAATAATGATATGAATATTATGGAATATATGAATATCATGATATGAATAATGGTTGTAGCTAAGAATGTTTATGCTTTTGGGGTCGTATGGACATTGGAGTAGGAAACTAATTTGCAGTAGTATCATTTGATTAACTTTTCAACGTGAGAAAGTTACTGATAATTATTTACATGCTTCTTCGCATACTGGCTCATAGATAGTTCAATTTAAATTGCAATATATTACAATAGTGACATCACGTTGTAGTAATCAAGAAACCTATTGTTTTAAAAGAATTAATTATATATGGACCTAATTCGGTTGCACATTTATTCTGAAATTGTAACAATACTGGCAACAAATCAAATCTTATTTTTATTTAGAGATCAAAAATACCATTTCCATATCTTTAAATGGGCTAGGTCTTTGTCTATTATTTCAAAATTCTTAAGCTATTTGTTTTTGCAAATCCTTAGATGCTTTATCCTATAAATATTTTTCCTTAAAAAATGCGGACATCATTTTTCAATAATTGCTATAAACAAGTTACATCCTTTTAAGATTAGGATATGTACCCAAAAAAACAAGGAAAAATATATGTGAAAAAAAGAAAAAAGATTTTTTATTGGCGTACAAAATGTCAAGCCGTTTACATTCATTTGTGCTTCCTCATTTTACTCATTTTGCCTCTTGACAGATGAAATTAATAAACTTTTTCTCAGTTTTTTTCTATTTGTTCAACATGTTTCTCTGTCCATCATGTATTAGAATAGTGCACCAACAAAATTCCACAAAGGGATGCTTTTCTTATAAGCTATTAGTTCACCAGGTGGCAAAGAGATTTGTAGACTATTATAATTCTTTTTTTATATATATATATATAGTAAGAATGTTGAAAAAAAAAAAACAATCACCTTCCATTGACAAATGATAGAAATGTCCCTTGTTTTTTAAATCTGCACAAGTTTTGCACTTACTATGGGTAGAACTCAAATGATTTTCTCGATTTTAAGTGAAATGGAAATATCTATTTTATGATCCAGGTTAAACTTTATAGATCTCGTGGTATATATGTTGTCATAAGATGTTCATATTGTCACGTCATTTAAAATTAAATGATGTAGCATCATGTACACAATTATATGCAACAAAACAAGATCTTTAACATGAAATGAGTTCTCCCAATTTTTATTAAAATTGAGAGGATCTTGATCCATCTTGAATATCCTCTTTGAAGCGAATAAACTACCAAAATTACAAAGTTATTGGTCTTTTATGTATATTTTAGAGCTTATTGATCCTTTATATGAAAAAAAATTCCTCACAGAGATAGACGTTAATAATCATTTTGTTCAATATCTTCTCTGTCATAATTTGTATTGTCCGTGACGGGACTTAATAAAAACATTAAAATAAAAAAGCTTTCACACCCTCTTGTTGATGCCAATATGATTAAAAAATATGAATCAATTTAAAAGATCTTGTTTTTATCAAATCTTAAAGACAAACAAGAGTACCAAGTTTGATTAGTCTTCTACCATTATAATCTCCACATCTCACCGCAACCCCAAATAAGGATAATCATGAAGCCAAAGTTGTTGCTTCAAAAAGCATGGACAGAAATCAGGATCAACAACCTAAAATGCTAGAAAACTATAATGAAACATAACATCTCTCAAAAAAAAAAAAAAGTTATAAAAAAGAAAAATGAAAGACAACTCAAAAGTAGTAAGAGGATTATGACCGTAAGGATCTAAAAATGAGAAAATTCCCAGTTTTGAATTGACTATAATAATAATAATAATAATAATAATGGTAGATATGATATTTTTATCTTTCAATTATCCAACAATATTGTTGTTACACTCCAAATTAACCTTAAGATTTTTTTTATTTAACAATGATTAAAAAAATAATAATTAAAAAAATCAAGCAAATCAAATGGAAAACAACACGAAACAACTTTACAAATTAAATGACTTTTTTCTCCTAAATGCACGTGCTTGGTTCTCACTGTTATGTATCACTATTTGCTAACATTATAATTTTAATATCATGCATATATTATATTATAAAATAGATTTAATATTTAAATTATTGAACAAGTATATAATGAAATTTCTAAACAAATAAAGCAAAACTATAAAATTGAGTAAATATGAAATGCCAAAAGAATACGAATGAGTTAATTTAGATAGCACACATATGTTGTTACTTCAAATCAAATTGTAACAACCTATGTTACTTAAAATTGTAATTCCATCAAATGTTTCTTCATTATATTCCCCTTTCAGCAGTCCAAATAACCTGTACATAAGCACTACCAAAGCAACCTTAAAGACAGCAATTCCACAGCTCCATACTTGATGTATCTCTTTTTGGCTTAACATGTTGGCCGCGGGGTATATTTGTGACAACCACCAAAGGAGTAAGTATTGCTTCTTAATGCTTTTGGGGCATGAATGACGACTTCATAGACCATGCTATTCTCTTGAAACCACCACCAAAAGTGAATACCTGAAATAAAAAGTGAGATGTAAATACTTTAGAAAAGTGAATAGTTAAAAAAAGAAAAATATACTGTAACCTCTTGAATTACTGCCAAATTTTCATTTACGCTTCTAAACTTTGAAAAGTGACATTAAAACCCCCATATTACCACTGTGTGTCAAATTAGACACTTTAGCATTTTTCTTCTCAAAATACTCTTAAATTTATTAAAAATTACCATTTGAAAAAGTAATTTTATAAAATATATATATATACAAAGAGGGGAAAAACTAAATATAAAAAAACGATGGCCCTTTTAATATTAGCAACCTTAATTTTTTTTTTCAAATGACTTTTTTTTTAATAACTTCTAGCATGTTTTGGGAAGAAAAATGTAAAAGTATCTAATTTGACACACGGTGGTAGTATGGGGAGACCCGATATCACTTTTCAAAGTTTAGAAGTGTAAATAAAAATGTAGTGGTAGTTCATAGGGCTAATATATATATATATATATATATTCACTTTTCCAAAGCATCTATATCCTACTTTCTATTTCAACTATTCACTTTTACTATTCTATTTTAAAATAATAATAAAATCAAAACACCTATATTTTATAAACAAATGTTGGGTTAAAATAGCTAGCCGGATGCAACTACTTTAGCACCCAAATTTCCATCCTACTAGTCATAATAACTTTTGACTAACCGGGTGTGAATGCTCTGATGCACTAGGTAGGGCTTCTAGAAAACTAAGTTTATTTATTTATTTATTTTTATAGATTCTTGACAACTAAGTTATTTGTGAGAGAGAGAGAGAGAGAGAGAGAGAAATATTGTTTCATGTGTAAATTGGCCGAAACTTGTTGGACATTTTTCCTTTCACATTGACCAAATACCCATGGCCGCCATGGGCATGTCACTTTCCTTACATTTTCTTCAACTGATTAGATTACAGCTTAAAGTATAAGTTGAAAAATGGTGCATTGAAGCTTGACTGATTCTGATAAAGGAGGAGACAACTCCATACAAGTCCCCATCAACTAATTAGAAGAAAAAAATTTTTTTTTAAAAAAAAGTCCCCATCAAGTGATGGCAATAATTCATTGTTACTTATGATTCTGTATAATTATTTATTTGAATTAAAGAGAATTCAAACAGATAATTGTAGGAGACGACTTATGTGACCCATTTGACCAAATAAAAATTAGACTGCTCAACTACTAATCTGGTCATGTGAATTTCATAAATAATCTCTCACAATTACATATTTGAATTCTCTTAAATTCGAACAATTAATCATACATATGCCCATCCAGGTCATCCCCTTTTGAAATAAAAGACCAAGGAGCCGTTAGGTTGCAGCCTTATAATGAGAGCTTTGAGTGGGAGAGCGATATCTAACTGTTAGAGAGAATGGGATTCCCATGATGATCGATTGACCATTCAGAGAGATGGACACAGTTAAACGCAATCATCTCTTTGAAAAATGCAACACTATGTGCAAGGGAATAATATAATGGACTTAATAGGAGTTAATTAGGTTAAGATGGTCTGTTAGAAGTTAGTTTTAGAGTTAGTGGGTTGGGTTGGGTTGGGTTGTTAGTAGTTAGGGCAAGTTACAACTGACCAAGCCTACGAGTATGTATCAAATTTGTCAAATGTGTAATCAATTCTTGGAATTTAAGTTTTCATTGAATAGAGTTTGGAGATTCTGGACCTCTCGAAGTGTCCAGGCTTGTGTCTCTTGTTAACCAAGTCTCTATTTTTCTCTATCTTTCTCTATTCTTCTTCTATATTCAGTATTAAATATTACAGAAAACAAGAAATACATTACACTGTGAATAGAAATCTAGTTGTGTATCATTATCAATTTAATTTCAAACTCTTTTTCCGTGTGAAATGAGTTTGTTTTTCCCATTTTCTCTCTTTTCTTTGTTTGGTTTCTCTTTCTTCCTCTGAAATCTTATCACGTGCAATAAAGTTGGGATTGCATATGTAATGGGTAGTTTTATCATGCTCGAGTATATATGCCTGACACTTGTTCAAACAGGGTGGAGTTTGAATGACCTCTCACATAAACAGCCTAATTGCACCCAATCTCGGTCCCTCTTTCTCCTCTCTTTTTATTTTTTTATTTTTGTTGAGGCCGACTCTCAATATTCAATTACAAATCTATTCCACCCCCTTTCTTTTTTCTTATTCTTTTTTTACCGTCTACAAGCCTATTCTTAACTAAGTGGTTAGGGGTGTACAAGCGGGACGGTTATTAACCGAAAATAACCGATAACCGCTAACCTGAAAAACCGGGAAACCGAAAAACAGGAATAACTGCAACCGGATAACCAGATAACCGAGTACCCGGTTGTGGTTACCGGTTATTGCATTCTAAAAAATCGGTTAATAACTGGGTAACCGCAACCGGTATATATATATATATATATTAACCTAAATCTCATTAATATTGAAATTTCCTCCTGTTTTTCATTTTGTAAATCGTAAGTCGTTTTTTCTTTTCTTTTTGTTGCCCTCTGGTTCATTGCGCTTATACATTTTATCACATACTCAAAGACAAATAAGCTGATAATATTGGTTCAAATATAATGAAAATTGAAGGAGGTGTAAGCCTAAAGACAATACTAAGCAATCTCAGACATGGGTTTAGGACTTTGTCTTGCATGAACTGGGTTTCAAGTTATGGGTTTCACCTGGCTGGTCTTTTAGGTGCTGTTGGACGTTGGTTGCAAAATCTTGGTAATAATTGTTTTCTCAATGTAATTTTTCAGGTATGGTTACTTCGAGTATATGGGTTTCTCTTATTTTGCTTAAATTTGGTATTTCATTGCTACACTATGGACACTTAGGACAGAAAATGATGTAATTGAATGTAAATATTGGATTTTTTTTATTTTTTTATTTTTTTTTTGTTAAAAAAAAGTTAAAAAAATTCAACATATATGAAAACTGGTGCAACCGGCCTATCGGTTGCGGTTACGGTTATTGAAATATGAATAACCGAGGACCCGGTTGCGGTTGCGGTTATGAGCAAATAACCGCAACCGGTTGTACACCCCTATAAGTGGTTTTGGAAGATGTGTTCTTTTTTTTTTTTTTCTTTTTTTCTTTTTTTTTTAATAATAACAATAATTAAAATAGAATCAAGTTATGAGTTTAGAACTCCTTGATGCTAATTATTGACCGAGGTGACAATTAGATATTGTTAAATCACCACTTATTTTATTAAAATGAAAAGTAATTGACAGAGATAAGGTTCGAACTCATAATATTTGCTCTAATATCATGTTAAATCACTACTTATCTCAAAAAATTAAACAAATAAGAAAGAATGAACTTAATAATTTTAATTTTATATATATATATACCCGCAACATGTGAGAGTGGAGGTGTGTAACTGTATGTTACCGGTTTTTTTTTTTAAAAAATAAATAAATATTATTTTTACATCAGTTTTATTGTACAAAGTGTGTACATTTGTTGTACAATAAACATTACTCGAAAAAGACGTGGACAAGGGCTAAAAAGAAGATGGGATTTGATTCCTGCACTACACCATCACAACAAGTGCACAACAACCTCTCACATGAGGGTAGACCACACACACTGGGGTCCACCCTCATGTGAGGGGTTGTTGTGTAGTTATTGTTTTGATGTTGTAAATCTAATATTTTCCAAAGAATATAGTACCTTTCTTTTTTTCTTTTTCTTATTTCAAGCCTACCCTTTCACACCAAGCTAATAACATATCCTCGTCTTTTATATGGAATAAATAATGGGAAAATGTTAGATTTACAACACCAATACAACAACTGTACAACAATCCCTCACATGAGGGTGGGTCCCACATACTAGGGCCTATCCTCATATGAGGAGTTGTTGTACAGTTGTTGTATTGGTATTGTACAAGAATCAAATCCCATAATAATGAGGAATCTTTATTTTGGACAAAGAAAGAAGGGGCGACCAAATTAAGGTTGACGCTCTTAAACGAACGTAACGTTATACTGATAGTACGATATTTCAAGGGATTAGAATAAGAGGGATCTAATTAAGTGGATGAAGATGAGAGTCATTTTACGGTTTAGATTTTGTTTTATATATCATCAATATGACACGAAATCTTATATTTTCAAAGTATTTGAAAAAAAATATAAAATTACGAAATTTATAAAGTCACATAAAAAAAAGGAAGTTTTATCAATCCAAACCTAACGTTCAAGCTATTGATAAGAGACGTGTTATATATTCTTTTTCGATTTTTTATTTATTTTTATTATCTTATTTTTAAAATTACTATTGGATCTGTTATGCCTATTTGGATATCAGACATTAACCTCACATATCCAATAGTAATGCTATTTGATCATCAATTGCACTTGGTACATTTTGATAGCATGGGACCCACATCATATGCACCGGGCCATTGTACACCCAGTTCATGTACAAATAGAATTACTTTATGCCCAATGATAATTTTAAAAAGTAAGAATCCGATGATCGACGATGGAAGGAGGACCATATGAGGAAATAAAATAAAGTTATACTTGAGATGAGACTTTCTGTCCCTCATTTCTTACTTGGCATTCTCCTGTGAGCGTTTCTAGTAGTCTCACTAAATTTTACTAGCCAAAATAGCTAAAAATCAATTTTCTCTATTCTGGTGAGCTATTTTTATAAAGCACCTCTAGCAGCCCCACTATTTTAACTATTCATTATCACTATTTTATTTAAGCAATACTTTTTCAAATTTCTTTATTCATTTTCTATTTAATCTTTTTTGAATGTTTGTCTTTTCCTAACGGTTATATTTTTGAATATTTGTCTTATCTGAACGATCATATTTTTGAAATTTTGTCTTTTCCTAATGGGGTTGTGTTGAGACTAATTTGTGAGAGAAATTCTCTATATTTGTGAGCCATTTTTTTAAAGCATCTCCAGCATCCTCATTATTTTAACTATTCACTATCACAATTCCATTTAAACAATATTTTTTCAGATTTCTTTATTCATTCTCTATTTAATCTTTTTTGAATGTTTGTCTTTTCCTAACGGTTATATTTTTGAACATTTATCTTATTCGAACGGTCATATTTTTGAAATTGTCTTTTCCTAATGGGGTTGTGCTGAAACTAATTTGTGAGAGAAAGAAATATAAAAAAAAAAAAAAATAGAAATGACAAATTTTATAGTTTTTTAATGATTTACAGATTTGGTGAATGAATAATACTCACCAAAATTAGTGAGTATTATTTACTCACTACAATTTTTTAGTTAAACTAATGAAGCTGCTGTAAGTAATTTTTTGATATTTTTATCAAATTAACTCACCAAAATAATTAAAAAGCTATTTTGGTGTCCTCTAAGTACTATGCTGTAATGGAAAACCATTTACCTCGTTGTTAGACCAGTTTTCCTAACGTCAGAAAATTTGGCCTTTTTTTAGTATTTTTTTTCGAGTCATTTTTCTTAAATATATAATGACTTAAACATAAAAGTATTTGTGTACTTCTCTCTTCTTTTGTAAGTGCTTTCAATTAATTTTCTAGAATAAGAAAAAAAAATGCCTTGACCCTAAAATGTGTCATTTCGTATCTGCGTGTCGGATTTGTGTCATAATATAAGTATAAAATTAAATAAGTCAATTTTAACTTGACTCGTGTAATTAAATGTGTCAAACCCTTCAAAACCAACTCTCTAATTTTATGTTAGATTCTTGTAAATAAAGTCACGTATCATCAAATTCGAGTCGTGTCGAAGTATTGGTATAAGATTATATATGTCAATCTTAACCCGCTTCATTTAATTAAAAAAAATTAATCTATTAAATTTACATATCATATTAAATTGCTAATGAATATCTCTCATAGGATGCCATTAAGGTTTCGTGTAATGAGAGGATGGGGACCAGCGAACTTCTTTCCATGTGATTTGAGGATAAAAAGAAGCAGAGACTGATCTGGTATGTGTTTTTTATATGTTGGATTTATCAGACGATCTAAATTCACATAATTTGAAAATCTCAAATTATTTTAAAATTGTAAGGGATTGAGCTAGTGTCAAGCATATACTCAAGTAGGATGTGACTACCCATTACGTATGTAATGAGAGCATCTCCAGCAATGACATTTATTTTAGCTACCCAAAAAGCTATATTTTCTATTTTTGTTACTCATTTTTTAATACAAATTCAAACAAATTATCTATTTCACTCTCTATTTTCTTTAAATATTATTATTATTATTATTTTTTTAACCCAACTGTTTTCTTTTACTCTCACATCTCTCTCTCCTCTCCCTCTCTAGACCAACGATATAGAACTTGGTGTTCGATTTTTTGAAATCAAAATTCAATTCTAATTTATTGTGTAAATTTCGAAGTTTGCCTTTGTAAGATAAAATTTGAAAAAGTTAAATAAAATATAATTTATTTTAAAAAAATAGAAAATAATCACGATTCTTTTTCATTGCCTCTCTCTCCTCTTCTCTCTAATCACCGTTTCATCTCCCTCCTCATGCTTTCAACGCATCACACATGAGCTTTCTAGCTGCTTGACCTTGAATCTCAACCTTCCAAAGTATGAAACCTCAATCTCAACTGTCCTTATACCCAATAGCAAAAACCCCAAACTTCATGAAGGAAAAGAGAGAGAGGGGGGGGGAGAGAAGGGCTGGGTCTGTGGAATCTTTTTTTTTTTGGGTGGAGGAAAAAGAGAGCGACAGTGAGAAATTGAGAGAAAATAAAATAAAAAAAAAACATTTACAGTGTAAACAGTGAACAGATTGAATTGCTTATTTACTATTCATTCTAGAAACAAAAATTATAAATCGGCTATTCTGTTGTTGAAGAGAAAAAAATGTCAAAAATAATCAAATTTGACCATTATAAGAGATTTAAACAACTTTACTGCACGCGATACTATCCGGGAGGAAGAGAGAGAAACAAACAAAGAAGAGACAAAAAAAAATGGGAAAAGCAAACATATTCCACACGGAAGAAGAGTTTGAAATTAAATCGATAATGATGCACAACTAGATTTCTATTCGCATGGTTTTGCATTTTTCAAAGAGATGATTGTGTTTAACAGTGCCCATCTCTCTGAATGGTCAATCAATCATCATGGGAATCCCATTCTCCCAAACAGTTAGATATAGCTCTCCCATTCAAAGCTCTCATTAATTATAAGGCTGCCAGCGTAATGGCTCCTTGGTGTTATGGCTTTGTTTGACAAATAACACAAAAATTTTATATTTTATTTTTATAATTTTTAATAATAATCAACATTAAAATATATATTTTTTTTTTACTTTTTATATTACTTTAATAATTTTTTATTACTATTTAAATAAAAAAAAATTAATTACAATAGAAATTTTGTATATAAAATTTTACTTTATATCACGTACTAACTTCAAAATTAATAACATGCTATCCTATTTTATAAGGCATTTTGCCGAGGCCACATATTTCACAAAGAGCACCAAGGAATTATTGCCATCACTTGATGGGGACTATTCCTTTTTCTTCTAATTAGTTGATGGGGACTCGTATGGAGTTGTCTCCTCCTTTACCAGAATCAGTCAAGCTTAAACGCACCATTTTTCAACTTATACTTTAAGCCGTAATCTAATCAGTTGAAGAAAATGTGAGGAAAGTAAAGTAGGTCCCAATATGCATGTCCTCGACAGACATGCCCATGGCGGCCATGGGTATTTGGCCAATGAGAAAGGAAAAATGTCCAACAAGTTTCGGCCAATTTACACATGAAACAATTCTCTCTCTCTCTCTCTCTCTCTCTCAAATAACTTAGTTGTCAAGAAGCCCTATTTGGTCCATCAGTAGAGCATTCAGAAAAATTTTATTCAGAAAAAGGCCTCCCAAAAATCACTCCTTAAACATTCTCACAACCCAGTCACCACAACATCAGAAAACATAGCATCTCTCTCTCTCTCTCTCTCTCTAAAATGGTAAAACACAACACCATGACTTCACCATCATCGCCAACAGCAACAACCTTCATGCAAGCAGACACACACACCTTCAGAGACCTAGTCCAGAGGATGACCGGCTCGTCCGCTAACTCGGAGAAGCTCACCGTCAACCCCCCTTCAAAACTCTTCCCTAAAGCCTTCACTCCTAGTGAGCACACTGGTCCCCGCCGGTCACCCTTCAAGCTCCATGAGCGAAGGCACACCCACACCATGAGAAAGCTCGAAATCAAGCTGGGCCTCACCACTCTCGGCAACAACTCGCCTCGCCAAACTCAACGAGTTGACTCACCCGTTCAGAGCCCTATAACGCCACTCCGGTCCGAGCAACCATTTCTACCAAGTTCCTGGGCTGAGTTGCCCTCATCACCGATGTTGTCGGACGAGGAGAAGGCTATTGTCGAGAAAGGGTTTTACTTTCACCCTTCGCCATTGAGTACGCCGAGAGGCACCGAGCTACCAAAGCTCTTGACCTTGTTTCCACTGAGTTCGCCGAGTCACAAAATTCGGGATTCGTAATTAAAGATATTCTTGGGGTTTTAGGCGTTTGACAATTTTCTTTTTCTTTTTCTTTTTGGCTAAGATATCTTTAATACTTCGACTGCATGGCCGGGTATTGGGTTGTTTATTAATACATTAGAATAAAATTTTCTATGTGTTGTATATTGTGGTTTGCACGTAAACTTTCTAAGATCTATGTGAGTTAGTGTTTTCATTCCCTCCCTTCTTTTTTTTTTCTTTTTTTTTTTTTTCCGAATAAAAAGCATTGAAATCAAAAGAAAAATGTTACATATACTTCCAATGTACTTCTACTTTTCATGATCATTGGCCACTGATAATTTTTCTCATTTGTCCAAAAAAAAAGAAAAAAAATTCTCAACTTTTATGTGAGGGTGGTTAGCTATCCAAACCGAGCCTTGGGTGGCAACCCCTCAAAGATGGTTGCAACCACTCTATAGTGCCATCATCACATCTGATGGTTGAGATCATCAATTCTGTATGACCACCAAATCGGTGGTTCGACAACTACCGCACGAGAGAGTGTATTATAGCATTACTCAAACTAAAATAGACTAAATAGCACTATGAGAGGTTTGTACGTCTCTAATCACTTCTCCAACCGAAATCTAACATGCAATTTGGTTTATGCTCCGTTTGTTTCGATGTAAAATATTTTTGACAAAATCATTTTTTCAGGAAAAAAAAAATAATAATTATTTTCTTAAAAATATTTTTCGGTGTTTGGTTCGTACGAAAAAATCACAAAAAGCTTAAAATAGAATTTGGCAACCGTCATTGGATTTAGGCCAAACTGGTCAGAATCTAACTAGTACTGCCAGATTCCGGCAGAAATTTTCAGATTCCAACCAAACTGGCCGGAATCCAGCCGTACTAGTTAGATTTCGACCAGTTTGGCCGAAATCTTGTCTACCAGAATTCGGCAAAGTCGCTGGATTCCGACAGAAATTTTCAAATTCCAACCGTACTGGTCAGATGCCAGAATTCGACCAAAGCCCCCAGATTCTGGTAACCGGATACTAAAATTCAGAGATTTTTCGATAGTTGAGTTAGGTTACCAACAAACTTTAATGTCCAGAGGTGGCAGATTTCCCACAAACGTGAGTACAAGAATGAAGAGTTTAAATTCAAAAAACGTAAATCGTTTTCTAAAAATTAAAGAGGCTTTTACGGTCAAACTGAAAATGATTTTCGTTGACCATTACTTTTGCCCCCACCAAACACAGCAAAATACCGTAAACATTTTCCAAAAAATATTTTACACCTAACCAAACGGAATATTAGTCTTTTTTTTTTTTTTTTTTTTTTTGGGTAATATGGATTTGATTAAATGCGGGAGTTCTTTGAGGGTTGAAAATGCTCCTTGTGAGAATAGTTTATATTACATTATCTACTTAACTAGGCTACAAAAAAGCACTTATATATGGTTGTTGTAAGAAAATTTACAATGCCCATAACAACACCAAAAATTTCTACGAATCATCTTTTTGTGTTATTTCAAATTTGATATTTCTAAAATTTTATTTTTATTGATTTAACTAGTCACTTTTTAAAGTTATTAAATAACAAACTATATAAATGTTTCTCTACTTTAAATAAATATTATTTTTTACTGATAAAATTAACTATTAAAAGCATTCAATGCATTAAATTCAAGTCAGACCAAAATTTTTGAAGCATTCAATGCAAAAAATAATATTAAAAAAAATAACATTCACTTTTTTATTTTTTAGATTTAAAGAGATATTCTAACAGATATTAAATATAACTTTTATTGAGAATTGTTAAATGTGTTTTGTTAAATATCTTTAAAAAAAAAAAAAAAAAAAATCAAATTTAAAGAGCTGTGAGTGCTCTAAAGATGGGCTAAAGTAGTAGCGGGAATGAGATTATCGTTGTCAGCAAACAATCCAAATTACCCGATTTTAAAAAATAAATAAATAAGAAAGAGGGAGAAAATTATTAAGAGGCGTGTTTGGTGGAATTGTTAGGTGTCAGGGTAAGTTCACTGTTCTTTTAAGAGGGTCGTTACAAAAACACCCCTTACACACTTCGGGTCTGTTTGAGTTTGTGATTTTAAAATAACGATTTTAAAATGTGCGATTTAAAAAAAGTTATTTTTAAAAACGCAGTTAAGCATTTGGCAAAATTGTAGTTTAGCCTTTAAAATCGTGAATTTACCTTTAAAATTTCGCATTTTAAAAAAAGCACAATTTTATCTGCTATTTGAAAAATCAGATTTTCTGCGTTTTCAAATCGCAATTTTTAAAAACGCAATTCTCAAACGATTCATGTTCTGTAATTTAATTTAAAATCGCACTTATTATTTATGAAATCACAATTTTAAACGTACCCTTCATAGTTCATACATATCCACCCTATCATATGGAATATGGAATGAAGGTCACATGTAATGTGTCCCACTCCTTATAAGAGGGTAGATGTACAGAGTGTATAAGTAATGTTTTTTTAGCTTTTCCCTTTTCTTTCGTCTCATAGCTGACTTGCATTATTGCATATATTCTGGCCTTTCTGGGTGCAGTGGCGTCTAGTTTAGATACGAAGGGTACGGGCCCCACATGGAGGTCTCCAGGGCCCTACTTGGTCTTTTGTTGGGACGTTTGTGTCATTTTGTCCAAACACGTACCAGATCCGTCCCTGCTTTTTTTGGTCCTCCAATCACATGGAAGGAACTTCGCTGGTTCCGATCCACTTATTACATGAAACCTTAATGGCATCCTGTGAGTATGAGAGATTTTTTTTTTTTTTTTTTTTGATAAATAGTATGAGAGATATTCATTAGCAGTATAAGGTAGGATTGATAGTTTTTAATAAGGATAATTGTACCGCTGATTCATGGGGTTAGCCTAAATTAAGAATCACTCTTTGTGATACAAAAAGTTTATGGAAGGTCATTGTTGTAAACTATAATTACGAATCACTCTCTAAACCCGTTTTCTGTCCACCAAATTAACAGAATCCGTTAGTTTGCCACGTCATATAAATATATAGTGAGGCAACCTGTAAATATTATTTGTATTGTAATCTACTAATGGATTTTATTTACTTAGTGAATGAAAAACGGGTTCAGGGAGTGATTTGTAATTATAGTACCACAGTGAATTATTTGTAATTTAGGCCAACCCCAAGGACCAGTAGTGCAATTATCCCTTTTTAATATGATATGTAAATTTAACATAAAATTAATGGATCAACTTTTTTTAATTAAATGAATCGGATTAAGATTGACATATATAATCTTATACCAATACTTCGACATGACTCAAACCTGACGATAAGTGACTTTATTTATACGAATCTAACACGAAATTAGAGAGATAGTTTTGAGGGGTCTAATTCGTTTAATTATATGGGTATAGGGGTGGCCCGAAAGCACCCCCAGGGGGTCGGGGGGTGGTGCAGGCCACCTCTGGAGGTGGCTCACAGGCCACCCCCCACCCTTACGGGGGTGGCTCCATCGGCAACCACCCCCAAACCCCTCTTTCCATTTTTTTAAAAAAATTTAAAAAATAAAATTTTAATTACAAAATAAAATAATATAATAAAACATAACATTTTAAGATGATGTAGTGAAAATGCTGACGTGGCATTAACAAAGGTTGCGAAAATGAACGAAAAACTCACGGAGGGGCCGGTTTCAAATTTGCAAAAAACTAAAGGATCCAATGTAGATAAAAAAAAATGTGAGGGGCTTTTTTTTAAAAGAAAGCGCTCCTATCCTAGATTTATTATATATTTACCCAAAATTTTATTCTAATGTATTAATAAATAGCCCAAAACCTAGCCACGCAGTCGAGTATTAAAGATATCTTAGCCAAAAAGAAAAAGAAAAAAAAAATTGGCTATAGCCTTCTCCTTGTCCGACAACATCAGTGACGACGGCAACTCGGCCCAAGAACTTGGTAGAAACGGTGGCTCAGACCAGAGTGGCGTTATAGGGCTCTGAACCAGTGAGTCGACTCGCTAAATTTGGGGGGGTGAGTTGTTGTGGAGAGTGGTGAGGCCTAGCTTGATTTCGAGCTTTCTCATGGTGTTGGTGTGCCTTCGCTAGTGGAGCTTGAAGGGTAACCGGTGGGGATCGGTGGGCTCACCGAGAGTGAAGGCTTTAGGGAAGAGTTTTGAAGGGGAGTTGACAGGGAGCTTCTCCGAGTTAGCGAACAAGCCGGTCAGCCTCCGGACTAGGTTTCTGAAGGTGTGTGTTTGCTTGCACGAAGGTTGTTGCTGTTGGCGATGATGGTGAAGTCATGGTGTTGTGTTTTTCCATTCTAGAGAGAAAAAGTAGATGTTATGTTTTATGATGTTGTAGTGACTGGTTTGTGAGAATGTTTAAGGCGTGATTTTTGGGAGGCCTTTTTCTGAATAAAATTCTTCTCAATTTAAGGGGAAATGAGTTTAAACTATTTTATGATTCATATTTAACAAATACCTAATATTATGTTATTTAAAAAATTTAAATGAGATGATAAGATATTCATTACTTGGCAATATATAGTATTATATATGTAAAATTTAATTTGGACTATAAAATATTTTTTCTCCATTTTACATGAAATAATTAAAGATAATAATAATCTGTGTTAGGGTACTACTGGTTTTACTACAAGTTTCTTACAAATTAATATGACAGTCTACGTAATACTTGCCTCGTTAGTCATTAACAATTAAATTTATTTATTAAATTTTGTTACTTAATTTTTGTTACTTAATTTTTTATTAATAAAGTACCATCAGTAAAAAAAAAATAATAAAAATTGTAATACCTAAATATTTTTCATATTTGTTTATGGGAACGGAAGGACTTTGGTTTATATTGTAGGAAATACTTGGACAAATGGAAATTCTATTGGGGGTGGCGTGTGGGAACACAAGGGAAAGTCATGGTGTTCACAATTGTTTGCATACATCAATGATAAAGAATGATTTTGGATAATAATGCTTAGGAGTGAAAATGTGATTATGGTTAATTGTTATTGTCTTTAATTGCTAACAATAACTGCCTAAAGCGGTTATTACGTTTTGCCTTATGCAGTTAGTAGTTTTTTAAAGTTATAACTACACCGCATAACCACTTTTAATGTTGGACATTTTAGGCTTATTTTTTGGTGTTGGGCCTTCATTGGACCTCTTTGTTTTTGTTTTTGTTTATTTATTTATTTACCGAATGCATTGTGTCGTTTAAAACTCCATATGAAACGACGTTGTTTTGCATATATATAGGTAGCTCATTAATGAATTTTTTTTTTAACTGCCTACAAAAGAGGTTAGGCAATTAACAGTTAGTAAGCGGTTATTAACCGTTCGCCTTTTCACCCTCTAATAATTTGTATACAATACATTTTATCAGTCTCGTATGACATTTGGTTGCCATCTTTTGATATCAGTCTTGATGGGAAAATTATTAGTCTCCTCAGTTTTTGAGCCCATCACAATTTTTTGGGCACAATTGGCCCACTCGACCGGGCAGACCGGCCTGAACACACCGCACATCCGAGACCACGGATATTGCGGAACCACCTGGACTTCAAGGGATACTGTAATAACCTCGACCCTATTTTGAGGGTAGAATAGTCTTTACTACCTATGAGAATAGATAACTAGACAGGAATAATAAACACCTGATTTTACATATGTATTTTTACTTCTTGTTATTAAATAACCGCTTCTAGATTTTATTAAAACGCCTGCTTTTAAATGTAATAAATTTATATCAATTTAAATTCCACTTTTATATTTTATATTCATATTAATATTTAAAACCCAATCTAGTCTTGCTTGAAAAAAAAAAAAAAGAAAAAAAAATAGAGAGGGGATTTTATATTTTAAATATGAGATATCTAATTTTATTATTATTAAAATACATGTTTTAATACATAAAACCCTAGCAGCCAAAGAATGAAACCCAGAACCCTACTACTATAAGTAAATATTTTCGCCGTCACTCTCATTCAGAGACGGAGGGAGGGGGGGATGGCAGGGGCCATGGCCCCCCCCCCCCCAATTTCCTAAAAAAAAAAATTATTAGGTGGAAATTTTTTTTTTTTTTTAAAAAAAAAAACTATAAGATAAAAAAAAAAAAAATTTAACTTATTTGGCACCTACCAAATTTTTTTTTTTTTTTTTGGCCATTTGCCTCTTGTCTTTAATATCTATAGCAAACATAACACAACATGGCATACCTTTCTTTTCTTTTAGTAGTTATTTTACTACAGAAATGAAATACTACATTGGTTTGCATGATGTCTTTTTTCTCCCTCCTTTGTCTTTCTCCATGTACCAACGTTACGTGGCCTTTTGTCTTATTTTATTGTCTTCCTTTTCTTTTCTTTTTTAATTGATTTCCTGTAGCAGTCAACTGAAGATTTTTTCTGCGTCTTTCTTTTTGTCTGAACCACAGCACCGTCCTCTCATTCCTTTTCTAGTGTTTTGATTTTTTTTTTTTTTTAAAAGAAATCATGGATTACTTTTATAAATCATTTTTATTAAGGGTATAGTATGTGATATCGGAATTTATTTAAGAGAAAATATTTCTGATGACAAATATCTTTATTAAGTTGTATTTCTAATATCAATAAAAGAAATCGTGCTGTTACTTATTTAATGATTTAAATATTATTCGAGTAATTAATGTCTTTAAACATATTTAGAGAATCCATTTTCGGTAGGTTAGTAAGACGAATCTTAGTGATGTTAGTGTGTAGTTTAATGACTAGTACGAGGTACTAATTTATTTAAACCTGTATCAGGTAACTAGTTACCTGTTGAGGTATTTCAACGACGTACTGCATTCAAAGATGTAAGGGATCCTCTACCCTTTCTCAAATTGTTTTATGTCATATTACTTTATCCCTTTATTAGCATATTTGCGATTAATTGTTCTCGTTCTTTATTTCAATTTATATTGTTTGCATGAAGGATTTATCTTAAATTAGTTTCGATATGAAAGTTATTTAGTGGAAATTATATTTTGAAAGTAACGATTTTAAGAAAAACCTCAGTTCTAAAGGACTTTCCAATTATAGAAAAATTTCTTATTTTACCCCGAGATGGGAAGTCACTACTTTTGGTAGAAATGAAAAAGAGAAGAGTTAAAACCTTCCTACACGTGGCCTCAAGATGTACTACAAGAAAAGTAAAGAGAATAAGAATAATTTATGAGAATAAGAATTTTATAAATGAGGAACGTGTGTGAAGAAGACTATTATTTTGGCCCTAGAGATATTCACAGAGATTCACAGAGGCTTAAGCTCGGTACCGTTGCTTGGATGGAAGCGCAACTGCTGAAGAACTTTGAGAAGAAGGTAATCCATCCCTAGGTCATGCAAAGTGCACTTCAATTAATTATCTGACGGGGTAAGCCTGTGGCCACAGTTTACCTGCCTGGGGTCGTATTGACCGTACAACCCTAGTACACATGGCGTAATAGTGTACATGAGCCCTAAATATGAGAAGATTTATTTATTAACGAGTAATTTTATGTGTTAAGAAAAATGCTGAATTTTTATTTGTGTTATGAAAATTTAGATTTCAAGTGTATTTTAATAATCGTTTTGAAGAAAATGAAGTTAATTCAACCGTCTTATGGTTGAGGGTTGTCTTACTGAGCATTTCTCGCTCACTCCTTATTTTGTTTTGTTTTCAGGTTATGAACAAAGAGATCTAAGTGGGCGGGATGGGATCTAGGCTAGTAGTAGGATATTATTTTTTCCGTTACCTTAATAAGTGCACTTGCACGATAAATTTAGTTTCCTTTGCATTTTCATTTATTGTATCAAACATAATTACTCTTTTCGAAATAATCGTTCCACATTTATTGAAGATCTGAGTTTTAAAATTATTTTATAGTAATTTACTTAATTCAGCATATTAGCTAGGTTACCTAGCAGACCTTATGAATCTTTGCGGATTGGTGTTTGAAAATGGACGAACCTAATCCTTAGCGGTTTGGGGGCATTACAGATACGAATCACAAGTATCTTGCTCTGAAACATGCGACTAAAGTCGCTTCAAATGGGTTACGGATCCCGGAAGATCCGTACACCCGATATCACATCGCCCTCAACTGCAAATCCCTAGAAATCCAAGATCCTTAGAATAGTCTAACTGCACCAAACCTCTATAAATAAAGAGGAATATCAGGTATCATAGAGCACTTTGTCTCTCTAAAATTACTCTGAATACTCCCTGAATTGCCTACTAACTTAGGCATCGGCGTGGGAATGTCGGCATCCCCTGATGTAGTTATTAATCATTTTTCAAATTTCAAAGAAGACGAATCACAAAATGACACATCACCTACCAGAAACTGAACTGCTTTGATAGTGGCAATTCGTATAGTCTCACAAAAATGGATGAATATATTACCATGTTTTTTATTGGATTGTTGGAATTGTGTTGCGGGGCCTTTGGGTACAAGCACAACAGCAGAAGTGCAGCCTGAGGCATTTTCATTTTAATTTGTCACCTTCTATTGTCGTTTTGGGTCTGTCCGTTGGATAGTCCTTTTTGATATGAGGCCCATGATCCCATCCCCCAAAGAGTCGTCCGAGTGTGGCCGTGCGCATGTCGTCTGAGCACTCGTTGGGCTTTTACGGTATGTAGCCTGATCGGCCAAGTCCACAGGTCGTATGGGCAGCCCATACGAGATGACGTATCACTTGCTCCAACAAATTGACCACGTCCATTCTTCTTTTTTCTTTTTCCTTCAAATTACCATTTTATTTGTATTTACACTTTTTTTTTTTTTTTTTTTTTCGTTCAATATTGATAGCTAGATCTTTCTCCTCCTCTTTTTATTTTTATTTTTTATCAGGGTATCATGGTTCACCTTTAGCCGAACAGTACCTCGGCTAGCCCACAATTAGACAATTATTCAGGGTAAAGACTCAGCCAAGATCCGCAGTCTAATCCTTGCTCATCCTTGCTTCTTTCTTAAAGCAAACATCAATATGTCTGGTGAGTGATAATAAGGTTTGCAAAACTTGTGGAGAAAAAGGTAGACTTAGCCTATATAAAGAGAATTAAAAGGACCTCACTTATCACAAGGTTTTAGGCATTCATGTTATTTACCACGTTCAGTAGGAATCTAATTTCTACATAGATTGAAAAGGATGAGAGCAATTAGAGATCTTCTAAATGACTGGAGACACTAACAATGAAGATTACAAGATGTACCAACTCTTGTGCACACTTAGTTACAAAATGGGTTGCTCCCCATTTGTGCTTGGAATCATTTTCACTTATTCTCTGTTTTCTTTCTTTCATTTGTTTGATTTATCCATTTTGAGTGGACTGACATAGTCATTTGTTTAGTTTTAGGGCCATACGGTTTGAGTCAATTTTTATGGACACATGCAGAAGCCGGTCTTTACCCTCAACCTATATATAAGTGAAGTTGGCCTATTAGACTTTATTCAGCCAATACGCAAAATTAGGGTCGATGGTAATAGTCTCTCAACACAAACGGGACATTGTTTTTCTTTTGTAATAATGGGCATCTACAGGAGATTAATCAGACAAATATTGAAAGCTTATTTTGAGAATAATGAAGCTATGTCATTCTTATTATTGATCTATATATACATGCTATGAAGAAATAACATATTTATTATTAAATTATTCTAACACCATTAGGATTAAAAATGAGAAAGACCTTTTTTGTAATCCTTGCTCCCTTTTTCCTCTTTGAATAGAAAAAAAAAAAAAATTAATAATAACAGGAGAGACTCACTAATACATAGATAGATGAGGATTTTGCGAGGCTAATTAAGATTACCACTAGGGAGTTTCCTTCTAAAATCACATTGGGGAGGCCAAGAAATTGGGCACGACTCCATTCATGCAATATGTCTCGATTTTAGTATCTATTTTTTGAGGTGAAATTGTGCTGTATAATGGTGCATTTAAATTCAATGGTCTAGATTTGGGTTAAATCTACATTATGAATGTTATAGTACAAAATGGAAGATAATATTGTCCTATTAATATTATATTGTATTTGTATTCTGTAATATTTTATCATATTTTGCCTTATTCCTAAATCCTACATGAATTTTTATATAGAAACGTTATATGATTATCTTTATAATACTCTATTATATTTGTCTTCATTTTTATCCAAACTTTATGGATAGGTTAGTAAATGAAAAGATAATTATTATTAAGTTGTATACATCTCTGAATATATATATTTAAAAAAAAATTGAATCTAATTTCTTTTGTTTTTTGTGTGCTTATTTTCGGCATCGTTCCATTACATGAGTTGGACGCCAAACTTGCCCCTATCGGTCAAATTTATTTTTGTTTTTTTAATTTCAACGACCCAAGGTGGTAGTGCTAATTATTATTTTAACAATTACTTGAATTAATGATTGATTGACATTGCCACATAAGCTCGATGAGATAAAACTCATTAATGTGTGATTTCTAACATTACTATTTTTTTTTATTAATGCTACTCTTTAACCTTCACTCCCATTTATCAGTACTCTCATTTTACACTGGTTGACATGATGCGTTTTAAGTAACATTCAATGTCAGCCACTAAAAATAGAAAAGCCACTTAAAACATATAACGTTAATCGGTATGAAATTTTTATGATAAGAATTTACACCTTTTATTTATTTATTATTTTTTATAATAATAATGTTATGTACCATATTTTTATTTCACAATGCTGACGTAATAGTATCAACCAACTATTTTATTTATTTTTAATGATGATTAATTCAAGGGTTGGCTGAGATTAGCACATCAACATTGTGAGATAATTATGGGATAAAAATATAATATGTAGCACTACTTTTTTTTTTTTTTTGAATAATGGTTAGAAACTACATTTTTATTCCATAACTATCCCAAAAATGTTGATGTGGCATCCTCAACAAATCCTTGATCAATTTTGTTATAAAAAAAAAAAAAAAATTAAAAGAATTAATTGAGACTGTCACGTCACTATTACAAAATATTTGTGTAATACTTAACATTAACTATATATTTTATTTTTAATTGTTTACCGTCGCTTTAATAATCAGTGGGAACGGCACGGAGTTTGGGCAAAACAGTTTCCAACCTTGGTTGAGGGTCAGACTTTGCCGCTTTGGTACCTCAAAAACTCATATAAAAAAGAACAGCCGATTTTTTTCTCTTGGACCGAAACGATTAGGATGTTTTATATTTTTTATTATTAATTTCACAATGATGACCAACTCTAATTATTATTTATAATTAGATAATTTCAATTTTATAAAATTAGTATACAACTCAATAAATTATAATAGTTATATAAAAGTATCAATATAATTGCGTACAAG
The DNA here is from genome assembly GCF_958979055.1 of Alnus glutinosa. Classification (NCBI taxonomy): domain Eukaryota; kingdom Viridiplantae; phylum Streptophyta; class Magnoliopsida; order Fagales; family Betulaceae; genus Alnus; species Alnus glutinosa. The sequence goes on along the minus strand of NC_084891.1, from coordinate 1,615,204 downwards.
ACTACCTATTTATTTATTTAGTCTTGGTCCTATCTCATTCCTTTTCTCCAATATTATCGAGATTGGAAGTGGAAATGGGATTTGGCTTCTTGAAATTTTCTATCATTCAAATAGACCGTGAAGGTTGTCAAATTAGGGGGAGAACTCATTGATAAACGTTAAGATTTGCCTTACCATCTCTTGCATTATGATACATTTTTTTTAAAAAAAAAAAGAAAAGAAGAGAAAAGAAGAGTGTTATTATGAGTATTATAATTTTTATTATATATGTTTTACGCTTAACGTAATAACTTTATAATTAATCTTCCCTTAAATTTTTTTATTAAATTCTATTAAAACTTTTAAAATACTTTTTTTATTTTTAGGAAAAAAAAATGTTGGGATTTAAGGTTTTTTTTTTTTTTTTTTTTTTTTAAGGGCTAGGATTTAGGTGTTGGTTAGAATTTAACGAATTTTACAAAAATACACATATCTGAATCTTTGAAAATTTTTAATATTTTTTTTAAAAAAATAAAAACATGGGTATTTTGAGAAATTTGATAGGATTTAACGGATGACTGAAATTAAAATTTTTTGAAAAATGAATACCCTAAATTAAAATGTTTTAAAGTTTTGATATTTTCTTTAGAGTTTTAGCTCAATGGTTATAAATGAAGTTCTTCCTAATTTTTATTTTATATGTTTTACAAATTAACGTAATTATTTATGTCAATCATAAAATGTAAATTCCTGTTTACGTGACACTAGTTATTTGTTACGTGACATTACCGGACACAAATTTCTAAGGGAATTATTATACTCCTCCCATACGCTTTATATTAATATAATTGATTTTATCTTTGAAAATTTTTCTGGCGGATTAACCCAATCCGTCTACTTTTAAACAGAGAATTATTATTAATTTTATATCTCTCAGCAATCTTCTTTAAAATCGAGGGAACTTCCCTACGTAAACGCAGAAGACGACGACCTCGGAAACGCTAAAAACTCTGATCCTAGAAAAAGCTAAAAGAAAATAAGAGAGATCGGAGAATAAGAAATGATGAGCTGTATGTGTTGTAGCAGGTATGTGATTGTGCCGAAACCAATCCAAAATAAGACCTTCGAGTCGCCGAATGGTGTTCGGGTGATTGTACCTCGTGGTACAACGGCCACTACTGCGAGGTCCACGAATTCTAGGGTTTGTGCTGTTCGGGCTTCACTGGTGGACTCGTACGAAAGCTCCTTCAATTTCGCCAGCCGCATGGAGAAAGCCTGGTTAATCTCTCAGGTAAGGTCTTTTTTTTTTTTTTTTTTTTTTTTTTTTTTCCCCCGGTCTGTCTTGGTGATAAAATCAATTATTGAAAATGATTTTTTTAGCAATATCATCTGTTGTTTTATTTGTTAATTTTAATTTCTTGATTTGAGTTGTGTTTGGTTGCATGAAATTAGATTCAGTTGGTTTCGTGCGCGCGCTCACACATTTATATATACATATAAGCATATATGATTTAGTTTTGCAGAAATGGAATCCTCGAATTGGATGCAATTCTGCGCAACGAGAACGTAGCATTAGGAAAATTAAGATTTTGGAGTAGTTTTGGGTTTATTTCTATTGGTCCGCAGCTAATCTGAAATAAAACTGATCATCTATGGAGAGCCAGATTACTGAATCTACATAACTATTTAACGGCTTAGGCGAAATCCACATTTGGAGTTGGAGCTTAATTTGTAGCAGGAGCACAATAATATTTTCTTAATTCTTTCAACTCTTTGTTAGTTGTGTTAATAATATAGGGTCAACCATTACCCTAATTGTTTACTGATTATTACAATGATAGTCTCTTTGGTAATGATTTGAGTGTCCATCTGTTAGTAGCGTCCAGTTTGGGAATCCACTGTTAGATGCAACAAAGCTTACACTTCAGAACAAAGTGTCTCCACGAAGTTACTGGAAAGGGGTACATATTAATATGACTAAGCATTTAGGAAAACGAGACCTGTTTACAGTGTCTTCTCCCCCTTCCCCTTCATTAGAATTCACTATTTCTGGTATATATTATAGTTCCAGTGAGCAGTGACTCCCATGGGTGACGGATTAAATGTCAGGTGCTCATACATGCCATTTACATCTTGATATGTGATGGAAAAGTAGAAATCTTCATACCTTTCGCCTATGTTTAGTGAGCTGAGCGGCAGAATTACACTGCTCTAGCCTTTGAGAGTATCTGCTTTTTAGGATTTTGCTTTAATGAGGTCTTTGACTCTTTGCTGATTAGTGATTACTTCATGGATCAGATGCTTAGCTCACTTGAGGAATCCATTTGGGCAACTCTAGTGCAATGCATGATGAAAAGAGCTTGTTGGTCATTCTTTATACTTCTGTGATTTTTTATTTTTTTATTAAGTAAAACAAACAATTCACTTCCATGATTAAATCGATATTTTGTAGCTGTTTGCTCATGTTTTGAAAAAACAATTTACTTTCTTTCCTCAAGCCTAGTTCGATATGGAAATTGAAGATGTTGGAAAATTGGGTGGAGAAAATGATTTCATTCATTAGGAGGTAGGAGTGTTCCACAACAATGAAATAGTAAGTGGACCGATGAGATAAAAGTAGAAACAGAACGTATAATACATTCTTCTCACTTGCATTTTTCTGATTGTTAGGCTGCTCATTGATGATGAAATCACTACAGTTATCACAATTATTAGGATAACTTATTTAATTTGGGTGTGGGGAGAGGGAAAAGAAGAGAACAGGGATGGGATGGGGGGGGGGGGGGGGGGGGCGGGGGGAGCTTGCACATTTTTTAACTGTGCATACAAGTCTTCTTAGATCATTGTTATTGGCCTTGTCATATCTCCTTCCTTATCGAGGGAAGTTGTTGTCAAACTAATTATGATCACTCCATTTATAATAGCCAGTTTTTCTCTCTTTTCTTTAAAGATCAGAAAGTTATTTTTTGAATTAATTTATTAAGATGATTTATATAAGCTTGTGTTTCAAAAGATGAAAGGACCTCTATGCAACCCTCTATTCCGTGAGTATTTTTTCTTGTGTTGGTGTATAATATGCTTACATTATGGGGTTGTTTGTTTCCATTGGGAGCAGAAGTAAACAGGTCAAGATAGCAGTCATATCCTCATAATTCTAAGCTACAAATGTGTTCTATGCATGCTTCAATGAGTATTTGTTACAGCTTTTGCCACTTCAAGTGTGATAAATGGCTTTTTTGGTGTTCTAGTTTGGTGTCCATTTTAAACTTGAGATCTTTTTAATCCTTTTGTTGGGAATATAGATTTTGCATTCTGCCCTTAGTTTTATAGTATATGAGTTTTTATGTGATTGGTCTATTTATTACTCCCTCCATATCAAAATAGATGGAAGTTTGAAAATGGCATGCATAACGAAACAAAATAAACATAAGAATTCTCCTAAAATGCTCTTAGGTGAACCAACAAAGCTGGTTTCAAAATTTAAAAAAATGCAGGTTTAAATTTAAGGGTAATGCAGGAAGTTAAATGGATAAATGCTTTTGTTTTTAAAACTTTCATACATTTTAGGACAGTCTAAAAAGGAAAATACCTCATCTTTTTTGTGTGGAGGGAGTAGCTGAGTTGCTATTTTTAAGTTTCCAATGTAATATAATTGGTCCGAGGTTTACTTAATAGTGGTGGGTACACGAAGTGACGCTGCCTTGGAAGGGTTCCTCGTCATAATATATATATATATATATATATATACACACACACACACACACAATTGGTCTTGTGGGTGATTGCTACGAGAATTTATGCTTGTGGTTTGGGTGACCATGGCTTTGTTTACATATTTAGTTCTGCCATAGTCACTTAAAAGGACAGTAATTTGTTTGTTCTTTTCGAAACAACTCCTGTTCTTATGTGGTTCTTCACCACACGTGCTATTGGGTATTCTTTGATGAGTTTGGTATTTCAAAGAGTATCTAGGAAATGGTTCCAGAAATTCCTTCTTTGATTTATAAGTATCAAGCTAATTCTTGCAGAAGAAGAATTATAAAGAAATAATAACAAAAGAGAAACCATTTTGTTTCATCCTTGAATATTGAGCCATGTTCATTGATGTAGAAAAGTAAACATGGTGTAGGTTTTGGGATAAATTTGGCGCTATAGAAATACAATCTTGGATAAGGTTTGAATTACTTCCCTGTATGGTATTGGAAACAGCAGAAAGATAGCTATTTTCTCGATTAGATACTTCATGTTACATATACAAGATTGCGGTTTATTTATCATGGGTTGCTACTTCTGTGGAACTGGCTTGATGTTGAGGCTCATGCTTTCTTCCTGAAGACATTTTAATAATCTATATTTTGTTTGTTTCCTTGTTTCTCCAATGTTCATGCCACGTTCAGCAACCAAGGCCAGTTGTTTGTTCTTCTTGCAACTCAAATGGGCATGTTGAATGCAAATGGTGTCGGGGTACAGGCTTCTTTATTCTTGGTGATAACATGCTCTGCCAAGTCCCCTCAAGAAACACCAGTTGTGTTATTTGTGGTGGAGTGGTAAGTTAAATCTACACGGTCTTTAATCTACGGCTAATATAAATCCTTAGTGTTCGTTTGATCTGCCGTATCTATAATAGCAGCATGGATGACCCTTTTATATGTTGTCATGATACTTCCAGGGATCAATGTGTTGCTCTGATTGTAAGGGAACAGGCTTTCGTGCCAAGTGGTTAGGAGAGCCTCCTATTTCCAAGTAGCAGTATTGCTTCTCAGTGGGTGAAAAGCTCCATCAAGGCTCCATTCATTTTCTGGTATCTTCTCTAGTTCATTTCAGTATTTTGTTGTCCAATTATTGATATTTGTAGCTTCTTTTACTCCATACTACAAATTACACCCTTGTTGTTACTTTGTCTATTTATCAACCCACTTAGCGTTATCACAAAAAAATTAGCCTGTATCATATTCATATCAATTCTTAAAATATTAAAGTGCATTCTTTTTATGAAAAAATTATGAATATTACCTTTCTCATTTCATTTTTGATTACTCTTCACATTGCTATCGTTGTAGTTTCGATTGTTGTTGTTACCACCATTATATGTGTGATCTCCAACAATTTGGGTAGGTGAGGCCCATATGAGGTCTCTCAAAATTGCTGTCCTAATAGCAAATTGTTGAGGATCTTTGTGCTAGACTGCTATCGTCAATAGCAATATATATATATATATATATATATATATATTGCCATTGACGATAGCAGTCTAGCACAACGGTCAAAACGCTTTCATTACCCATAATGGGCTACTATCATCATCACCACCATCAACGCTCTCTATCAATGTTGATGTTGCTATCACCATGGCTATCGACATCAATTACCATCCCTGATTACGATCTCCAACAATTTGTGTAGGTGAGGCCCATACGAGGTTCCTCACAATTGCTGTCGTAATTGCTGTCCTAATAGAAGATTGTTGAGGATCTCAATCCATTAGAGCACTAGTAGTAGATGCCCTATAAGTAGTTCTATTCCTTAAAATAGGAAAAATTTGAAAAAAATGTGCAAAATAGGAGTCACAGCAGCTTTCTTATTTTAGATGAGGTTCTTTGGGAAGTTACAATGCTTCCCAATGTATTGGGAAACACTGTAGCTTCCTAATCCAATATTTTATTGGCACAAAAGGTTTTATCTCTCTTCCCACACGCCTTCTCTCTTTGTCTCCTTCAGAAAAATGCTTCACCTTCCTTCAACCTTTTGAGAAGGTGTTCCAGTAGCAGTGAACGTTAGAGTTTGGGAGGACGAGGGGTCCCGCAGGAGGAGGTGCCGATGCCGCCGCAACACCACGATAATACATAGGATTAATTCTTCTCCGTGGACACCATGGCACATGACAACCTTGAGCAACGCGCCGCCGCCGTTGGAGGAGGTGGGCATGAGGAACGGGGAGACTAAGTGGATGGTGACCCAAACCAGCAACCGTAGCCCATCGCCACGACGAAACGAAATCTCCTAGGATTTTGACTCCCCCTGTATGTTGTTTCGGTCTCAACTCATAGGCCGTCCTCAGTTGGGAATTTTTCGAGAAAGTCACATTTCCCAGTCAAATCTTTCTCGAGAAAATCCTCTAGTCTTTGATTCTCTTTCCCGATTGTTTCTAGTAATTTTGAGGTTCTCTTTTTACGTTATTGTTTTGATTGCAATTGAAGGTCAATGAGCTCGAGAAATTCAGAAATGGCACCTTCCAGAATAAAATGTGAAAATAAAATAAAAAATGAGGTGGAGGTGTACTGGATTTCACCTAGATTGATGTTGGAGGTTTTTGGGGTGGTTTTGATTTGGGTGAACAAGGTTGGGGATGGAGCTGGTGAAGGGGATGGAATGGCGAAGTGGAACTGGTGGAGGGATGAGCGAATGCTTCTGGAATATGGAATGAAGTTATAAAGGAAAAAATAAAAAAGAAAAAAGAAAGGTAAAAAAATATTATTTTAATATATAAGGAAAAGTAAAGGGAAGCTGTTGTGGGGTGTTTTTGTATAGGAAAAAAAAAAGTGGTTTGATTTTCTAAATTTTTTCTAAAATAGAAAAAATGATTGGGAATTTGCTGCTAGTGCTCTTATATATTGCCATTGACGAGAGCAGCCTAGCACAAACTTCGAAACGTTTTCATCACCCATGATGGGGTATCATCATCACCACCAACGCTATCTATCAATGTTGATGTCGCTATCACTACCGCTATCGACATCAATTATCATTCTTGATTACAAGTTGTCGTCACTACCACAGTGCCATGCATCGTTGTAATTATTATAATATTTTAATTTCTCAAAATTTTAAATATATCACTTTACAATGATATAGTTTGAAATTTCCATAAATTTGAATTTCATCCCTTAAAAATTATTCAAGATTTTCATCCACAATGCAACCATAAGAAACATCTATGATGAAGAATTCTTCTTTAGAAAGATGTATGTTGGGAAAGAAATTGAAATTGAAAGAAAGAAAAAAGATCCTCTGCTATAATTGGCATATAATTTGTGATATTGTTAAAAAAAAAAAAAGAAAAAAAAGAAAAAGAAAAAAAAAGAAGAAGCAAGTATTTTGTTTGTTGGCCATTTACTCAAGCATCAATACATAGCAACATCAATCAGCTTATGAGCAGGGTTTTTGTCTTTTAAATCTACTGTGGTGTGGGTTAATAGCTCGCGTATTATGGGCTTAAAAATCACGGTTAATAAGCTTTATCAACTCTTTTTCGTTTTCTTAATTACTTGTTTCTCTATTCATTTTGTTCTTTTTCCTAGAAATTAAAACCCTTGTTTCTTTCGTTTGGAAACCCTCTTCAGCTCCCAAAAAAGGGTATTCGAATTTCCACGATCTCTATATTATGTTGCATGTACACCAAAGCAAGGGACGGGGTTGAATATCCTCCACGTTATTTTTTGATAAGTAAATATATCTTCCAAGTTTATTGTTATTTTATTGAGTAATGCTAAAAATCACATTTTTTATATTGTAACTATCTCACAAATTATGTTGACATGGTAGTTTAAATCAATCAATGTTAAAAAAATAAAATAAAAAAATAAGGATTGGTTGAAATTTTCTACCAATGAGTTTGTAGGAAATTTTCTACAATCCACATAGAAAAGTGACACGTGTCCTTTAAGCAGGTGAGAATCATATTTTTTTTTTTTTATTAATGCTATTAACAAAGCATGTGAGAAGCATATGCTATTCAAACAATATGTGCTTCTTACATGTCAATCTTAAATATGGTTTGTATGAAATTTCTTACAAATCGGTTTATTAGAAATTTCTGTCCGGTTTGAATTGTCACATCAGCCTTATGAGATGATTGCGAGATAAAAATGTAAACTACTCTATTCTCTCTCTCTCTCTCTCTCTCTCATTAAATTGTCTATTATGGATGAAACTTTAATGGGATATAATCGCATTTATTTCAAGTGAAATTGAAAGAATCAATTATATTATCACGATTTTATTTTATTACATCTATCAGTGTACATGATGACACATTATTTAAAATTTTAAATGACGTTGCAACATATATACTATTATATTTGTGAAATCTAAGTAGACCATAAAATAGACCATCTCAATTTGATTTGATCCAACTTTGTAGTATCTGTATCATTAGATCATGCAGTGATGACGGTAGAAGAAGGAATAAAAATAAGGGAACAAGTAAATTTAATCATTAGGTTTTCAAGTGATTTTAATTTAGTCATTAGGTTTTTGAATTTCAACAATTAGGTCTTCAAATTTTTCTTTGATTTTAAATAGGTTCCTCCATCAATCTCATGTCCAATTAATTAATATCATATGGTTCATGTTTGACAAGTCATGCACCTATTATATGTGTTATGTCACACGTGACATCTATAATTTATAATAATTACATGACGTATCGAATGAGAGTTACATGATATTAATTGTTTGGGCTGACATGACATTCTATTAATTAATTGAAGGGGTATGCTAGACATCTCAATTTTTTTTTTTTCAAAAATTGGTTTTCAAATAATGTGTCACAATTTCATGTAATTTTTTTTTTTTTTTTTTTTTTTTTTTTTTTTTTTTTTTTTTATAATGATTTCATGTAATCTAAGGACCAAGTTAGAGATGATGTATTTGAAAGAACTAAGGACTAAATTTGATTTTTTCTTTTTCTTTTTCTTAAAAGCAATGTTAGCATTGAGTTTTGTGCCGGGCCTTCTCATTGGTTCCATTGATGGGTCGTTGTTGGAACAATTTTTTAGCCCAAAAGAAATCATGTTTAGGAGGGAGTTACAACAGGGTTATAGGAGTGTCGGGCAGGGTGTGAGATGAGGCGACAAGAGAAGAACATATATGTATCGGAGAAATGCTAGGGTACTTAAAAACCTTTACAAACAAAAGTTTACAAATTGACATGGCATCTGGGTGGCATATTATTAATTAAAAAATTCAGACACAGATTTCACGTAAGATTGGTTTTTGATCAAATTAAAAAAACTTTTATAAAATTAATCCCAGCAATCCCGACCAGACCCCGACCACCGTCGACGTCTGGGTCGGGAAACCGTCGGGGTCTGGGTTCCAGCAATCTCGAACTGCCGGCGACGACGCTTGCTTCAGTCAATTTGCCCTCGCCTCTCTCAATCAGCTTGGGCTGGAATGGGTCGATTTGCTTCAACCAGTGAATATGCCTCTCTCAAGCTCCAGTCACGTCCTCGCCTTGGATCCAAAGCCACGTACACCGGAGAAAGAGAGACCTGGCCAGATTTTTACAGGTGAGTGAGATCGTAGCTATCCAACTTTCGAAAATCCTCCCTTTTTGGCTTCACTTGAGCGATTGACGCAATCCACGAGGAAGAGGAAGTCAAACCGTGATCGGGCTTGCCTTGAAGGCTCTTGTAAATCTCCATCTGTACAAGATGTCCCCACATCTGAGATAAAATCAAGTAGAAGAAGTAGAAGAGACTTTTTCTTTTTGGATTTGATTCTTGTACAACACTAATATAACAACTGCATAATAACCCTTCACAAGAGGGTGGATCCCAGTATGTAAGACCCGCCCTCATGAGAAGAATTGTTATACAGTTATATTGGTGTTGTAAATCTAACATTTTCTTTTTCCTTCCGTCGAAGTGTAGATTCTCAGCTACAGTAGTGTACCACTTCAATTATTGAAGCCGGAGCTTACATGTGGTATTGGGAAAAAGGGGTTAGGGATTTGATTCATACACAACACCATCACAACAACCACATAACAACCCCTCACATGAGGATGGGCTCCAGTGTGTAGGGTCCATTCTCATATGAGGGGTTGTTGTGTGGTTGTTGTGTTGGTATTGTAAATTTAACATTTTCCTGTTTGTAATTACCTCCAGCAACTTTTAGCATTTGTCATATGTATCATTTGTCTAACTGTCATCAATGAGGAGACATAATGATGAGTAGAGTGGCCCCATATTAGGACCATCACAAATGTTTAGGTATGAATGCTTACCACGTGGAGAAAATGTCCTAGAAGGGAAAAGATCCTCTTCATTTCAAATGAGATAGGAAAGAACCGATTTTTTTATTTAAAATAAGCAAAATTGTTCAAAAATAAAATAACAATTTTATCCTTCTTAAAATGAGAAACTAGCTCTTCTCTATTCTCCTGTAGGTAGTCCAAGACGCCATGTAGTTTCATGTCCATTTCACCCTTAATTTTCACGGTCACACGGTTTTCTAGACATCCAACTACCTCTGAAAAAAAAAAAAAAAAAGTAAGTTCAAATAGATCATACAAAAAAAAAAAAAAAAAATTTAACGTAAAATGTTTTATAAAAAATATTTCCTTTATTTTTCACTATTTTATACAAAAAATTGTGGTCAAACCGAAAATATTTTCGATTGACTATGAAAACACATTTTTTTAAAAAAAAATTTTGTCATGATTTTTCTTTTTTAAAATCATAAACCATTTTTTGAGTTTGAACTTTTTCTTTTTGCACGTACACTCTCTTATAATTTATTCTATGCCGCTACCAACAACCATCGGAGGTCGTCAGAATCCGCCGCCAAAGTTCGTCGATAGCTACCTAATGTCGCCGGCCACAACTAATTTTCCATACAAACTAAACACCGATAAATATTTTAGAGACCGAGTCTAAATGTAAGCCAACTCCAGCACTAATGATGCGTTTGGTAACGGAATTCTAAAAAATGAATATGATTCTGATTTTATTTTTTAAAAAAATAAATCATATTTACTAAATAAAAGTTAAATTTTAATTTTAAAAATTCAACATCAAATCGCATCATAAAGGCTAGGTTTAGTAAATGAATAGGTTTGTACTTTTAACTTTGCTTTTATGGCCTTTCCTACAGAAAAAAGCGCAGAATTATTTTTGTCTAAAAAATTGATGGTGATTGAGGGCAAAGCGAAAGGTCACCCCTCACCAGTCAAACCAGCAGAATAGTAAGAAGTGAGGAATATTCCATTTAGTTCACACCAAATAGTGATCCCACTCTTCCTTATCGCCACCATCTTTGGGCGGTCCGATCCCCGGCTCCGCTATGGTATGATTTCAATTATAATAAATACATAACAAAAATTATCAGATTTTTTTTTCAATTTTTTGTGATACTATATCATACAGTTTTCGCAAATTTCAAATATTTTTGTGATATTATTTAATAATTGTCAAAAAAAAAAAAAAAAAAACATATTCAATGACTATTGTTTTAGTATTTATGATATTGTACTATATTTTAAGATTTTTCTGAGAGTCTTGCTGCCTTGGCTGCTTAATTTCTACATTTCGGGATAGGACCTTCCCGAAAGTTTTGCTGTCAGTTTTCTTAGGCCGGTATTGACCCGAAGTCCGGTCTTACTGGAATTATTTCCAACAATAATCCTAAAGTAAAGGAGCAAGAGATGAGAAGGAAGAGTTCCACATAAAGTTATCTTTGTTATCTATTTATTAGAGTTTAACAACTAAAAAAGATAGTAAGGAATAAAGGATTGTGTGTATCTTTAGTGTTGGTATGTTAGTACAAGTTTGTAAGGGATGCCTCATAAGTATCTCTGTAGTTATCTCTAATGACGTTTATCTTTTGGATTGTAAGGCTTGTTGAATAAAGAATCGAATAAGTCAATTATCAATTCTAGTAATTGTTTTTGGAGGTTTAGGGTACTTAAACAAACCTTAAAATCATTTTTTATGTGCTTGAAAAATTAGTCACGAAACATTTTGATATCAGAGCTATATTGCTTCCGCCGTAGCAAATCATTAATGAGAACGTTTAGAAAAGCAATTGAGATCTGTGAGTTTCATTCAACAAGTAATGATCAAGAAATTTCGTGGAGGTCAAGGGAGGATGGACAAGATATTTGATGCCGTGAACACACGTTTAGAGCACGTGCTCTCAGGCAATGAAGATTGTTGGTATAATTTATGGTATGGCCGTGACAGCTCATTCTTTTTCGGTGACTTTGCCTTCCAATCGCTCCTAAAACAAACAAGGTGAAGAGAATATGTTGGGGTTGGCCGGCATTTCTCCCTCCAATACCTAAGTCAGTCTCTTTGTGTATAATATGCGCAAGTATAATAATAGCAGTCTTGTTTTCTTACCTGATGTTTTGGCTTATTTATAGGTTGAGTGATCAGTACTTTCGCCGCCTTAGAGTTTTGTCTCTTTCTTCTCCCTAGACCTAGGAGTGCCGCCAGAATCAGACTCTAGTTCGGAATTGCCCCTCTTCCGAACCGAGACTCTTCCCTTAATAATCTTAAGGTGAGATTCACGGAGACAAATTCGAGATTGATATTAATCCCGAATTTTTAGGAACGGGGCACGAGAATATAGGGGACCACGTATAACAGATTCCTAATCCATTGTGTTAGCTCAGGAATAAAACCATGTCGGGACTCCTGAATACCCATCCTTGTTGACTCATATCAGGTGGGCCTTGGCCCCATACCTCTACATGAGTTAAGGTGGGCTGAAAGGCTTGTAGCTCTCAACATGGGCTAGGCAAAATATGATTATTCCCAACAAAGATCATGGTTGTCCTTACCCGGTTAAACCACATACCATGACACCCACTCCAAACCACATGATCCAAACCCTTCATGTTGAAGCCCCACCATTAATCGCACGCTAAAGCCCCACAGCGGCATCACCGCCATGGCGGTCCAACCACCATGTTTGCCCAAGTCTACACGTGATGCCACACCGATGGAGAAGCACAGTGAATGCAGGCCACGATCGTTGCACGTGTTGAAGATTTACCGGACCTGGGAACAACCCATGCAAAGTGTTTGACACGAAGATTAATTGGTTGAGAAAGAACGAAAATCATCCCTTGAGTTGCAAAGAATAAAAAGCACGAAAAAGTGAAAAAAAAAAAAAACTACCTTAAAATTATCATAAATATATTCCTTTTAATCTCTTCAAGAAGATAAATATCACTGAAAAAGAAATCCATGCCAACTCATCCCATCATTATTCCATGAATAGAGGCAAAAGACTTATTGGGTCATTCCTTCCACGACATCTTTGACTTCGACATTGTATTGCCCGAAAAACACGTGTGAAAAGAGACAGCCATAGACACCAGCGTTAGGATGAGGGCATGACGTGTATTGTTAAAAGACTTTTGACACGAAGTGAATTAATACCAACTACTTGTCAAAAAAAAAAAAAACCAACTGAACCACAAAATTAATAAACTAAAGGTTAAGCCAGATTAACCTGATTAATAAATGTCTCAATTTTGAGTCAACTTAGTTAATTTACGGATGACTCGTATAATTTATATAAATTAATTTTTTTTTTTATTATTAAAAATCAAATCCGTAAAGTCTAAGACTAAAAATTACCTTCATCTCATTTATAGTTGTAAGGATATAGCTTAAGTAATAAGCAGTGTATTTTCATTTTCTTGTTCAATAATTAAAAAACTGTTAATTAAATAGGTTATGTGGGGTCGCACTAAGTCAACCCAATACGACTTGTTGGGTTAGGTCAAGTTACCCACTTATTTAAAGATTAATGTTAGGAAACATCTATTTATTATTTTAAAATTGATGTGATTTTTAAAATTACAATTAGATTTGAGATAGATCAATATTAAATTTTGATCTAATGATAATTTTAAAAACTACATCAACAATAAAAAAATAAAAAGATAATCTTCAACATTACTTTTATTTAAACGGATAAAATTTTAATTGATACATATAATTTTATATTGAGAAGTGCTAAACTTATCAAATTTTTTTTCTATAAAAGTTCATTTTCAAATAATACATCAATCATAAATGAAATTTACTATTTTAAAAAATGTGTCACCATCCTACCATCTTATAGGATGGTGACAACATTTGAGACCCTCTTTTGAAAAAAAAAAAAAATGAAAATAAAGCATTTTCCTTTTATATTTATGCATCAGAACAATTCAAACCTAGCAAGTAGCACCCCATGACGAATAGTCACCTTTAACGTACTTATCGAGTATCAAACAGTATCGAAGAGGGCCAGCATTACCTTGCAGGCTACCGCGGCGCACACGAGCATTTCCTTTGCGCTTTTACCTTTTGCCAGCGAAGGTCACGGCACAGTACAGATCCCGCTGGAACGGACATCGACCTGGCAACTTCGTGGGACCCACCCGCCATTACTCCTTTTTACGCAAAGCGTAGCGAAAAGGCAAAAGTCCAAACCAGACTGGACCCCAAACTCCCCCAATGTCAATTTATTTGGCTAAGCCTCATTCACGTGTCGTTTCTCTATTGGCTGCACCCCGGATCTCCCTAGCCCCACAAGATAGACCCGATTACTTTTACACACAATCAACTGCCACCACACAGAAGAGAGAAAGACCGTGTTTATCGAAAGATCAGCAAAGTGAAATATGGCATCGAAGCTCTGCGACTCGTGCAAATCGGCGACGGCAAAGCTGTTCTGCCGAGCCGACTCGGCGTTCCTCTGCGTAGGCTGCGACTGCAAGGTCCACGCGGCCAATAAGCTCGCGTCCCGCCACGCGCGCGTCTGGGTCTGCGAGGTCTGCGAGCAGGCTCCCGCCCACGTCACGTGCAAGGCCGACGCCGCCGCCCTCTGCGTAACGTGCGACCGCGACATCCACTCAGCCAATCCCCTCTCCCGCCGCCACGAGCGCATCCGCGTCACGCCCTTCTATGACACCGTCGCCGTCAATTCCGGGGCCACCGCCAACTTTCTCGACGACCGTTATTTGTCCGACGGTGACGTCGGCAGAGAAGAGGCCGAGGCCGCCTCTTGGTTGCTCCCAAACCCTCCCAATCCTGCCAACAACAAGGTGACAGAGACTCCGGATCTGAATACGGGTCAGTTCGTGTTCCCGGCCATGGATCCCTATCTGGATCTGGATTATGGACCCGTGGATCCAAAATTGGAAGCGCAGGAGCAGAACAGTTCGGGTACTGACGGAGTCGTACCCGTGCAGAGCAAGAGTGTGCATCAGCTCAGTGACCACTGCTTCGATCTCGATTTCTCCACTTCCAAGCCCTACGTGTATGGCTACAACAGTCACTGTCTCAGTCAGAGTGTAAGTTTCTTGCTCAGAAGAAATATCTGTTTGGTTAATGAGAAAATGGTAGAATTATGTTAGGTCTGATCTTGTAGTTCGCTGCACAGGTGTCGTCCTCCTCGCACGACGTTGGCGTAGTGCCAGATGGCGGCGCGGTGACCGATGTATCCGATTCTTACGCTAAGCCCGTGATGGAGTCTGCGAATCGGACGGTTCCGATTTCGGCGGCCGATCGTGAAGCGAGGGTGCTGAGGTACCGAGAGAAGAGGAAGAACCGAAAGTTCGAGAAAACGATCCGGTACGCCTCGCGAAAAGCCTACGCAGAGACGAGGCCGCGAATCAAAGGGAGGTTCGCCAAGCGGGGCGGACATGGTGGGGGTTGAACCGTTGAAGTTGATCGTGTATGTTGGTGGGTACGGCGTCGTTCCGTCGTATTTAAGGTTAAATTTGCCGTCGTAATAAATTGACGTTTTGTGTATATACTTTTGGGATGGTGTTTGATCGACCGTTGATTTTGTAAAAAAAGTTGATGGTATGTAGTAATGGAATTTTGCTTTTTCTCCTGCTTTTTGAGGTGGCGCACTTTCTCAGCAGTGAATCAAAATCTGAGTTGCTATTAGTTCATGTGGGGGGATTAGATTAATTTAATAATTAGTTTATGATTGGTAGGATGTTGGATTAGCCAAAATAATCTTTTGAGATTTGTTTGTGGACGTATGCTCCATTTGTTTCGGCGTAAAATGATTTCTAGAAAATGATTTTGGTATTTTACGGTGTTTGGTATGGGCGAAAATAACGGTCAACGTAAATCATTTTCGGTTTGACCGTAAAACCTTCTTTAATTTTTGAAAAACGATTTACGGTTTTAAAAATCGTAAATCGTTTTTCAAAATTATATTTTTCGTCTTTACACGCTCGTATGATATTTGACTGGTCGAATCCGACAATAGTCGATCGTTCGAAAATAGGCAGCATCGGAATCCGGCATCATAAAGTCACTGGAATAATGCCGGCGTCGGAATCCGACCACCGGAATACTGCCGGAATTCGATGCAGGGAAATATGTTAAAAAAAATATTCCCTCCACATTGTCTACACACCCACCCACCCCCCACATGGCTTGTAACCCACTACACATGGCCCCATCCCATATGCAAGAGAGAGTGTGTAGTGAGTGAATATGTAGGGAGTGTTTTTGTAACACTATCCTTTGATGTAACAGATCGGAATTTTGAGCAGCCTTAATTAGATGGTAAACTGATTACCGATAGGCCAATCGACCCTTGGTCCAAGCCCAACCAACCCGAAGGCTTGCCGTTGGTCATTAAGTTGTTGTTGGCCGGTTGGCCTTCAGGTCAAACCCGCTCAAAGGAAGAGTTCCACACGGATCAGTAGAATCTTTTTCTCTTTGGGTCCAACCCATACCTTGAGGGCGTTCAAACCTTGGCTTGAAGCCCAGTAACCCCTCGAATGCTCTTAATTAACAGGTATACTGCCCTCTACCATTTCCACGCAGGGGACTCCACATGGCCAAGAAGGTAAGCAATCGATTGATGCCATGTGTACCGAGATAGGATTTGATTAAGCGTTGTTTCACGTGCCTTATCTCCAGAGTCTCTATCATTTTCTTCCCTAAAAAATGGAGTACGCTATTATGGTGATAGTCACAAAATTGACAATCCAACTGCACTAGAAATAATACACTCTTTGAGAGGTTACCACTACTTGACACACAATCACTCAAATTGTTTTGTAATTTTCTGATACCTCACCCTATCCAATAGAAGAGGTTATATTTAGTAGGCCTATACAAACGGGGCGGTAATAATCGCTCCGCAACCGCTTGTAACCGTTAACTGCTAATCGCATAATCGCAATTATTATTTATTTTTTTTGAAAAAATCAAAACCTGTTCAAAAACCGGCCCAAAGCCCAAATTAAAAAATAGTTTTCAAACCGTCAGTTATAAATATAATAACCGTTAAGCGTAACTGCTTGTACACTCTTGATATTTAGTCTCACCCACGTTGATTGAGAGTCTAAAAAAAACCATGGAGTAACGCCTTGCCATTCAATGGCCATTACAGGCCAACTAATGACCAGGAATTATGCAACTATCATGGGTCTTCAGTGATCTATTAGGTCAGCTACAACTTGAATCAATTGTTTGCATAAAGATAAAGCATTATTCTTGATTCTGAGCCAAGCTACATGGTTAAATTGAGGCACCTTTGTTTGTTACTGTGTTTGTGCTTTTGGGAGTGTTTGTTCATTATTTCAAGTTTAAAAAAGTGTCATAATGTGACATAAAAATAAAAATTATTTTTGTGTTTGTAAGAGCGTCTTGTGTTTGTTAATGTTTTTGTTTTCAGAAAGAAAACATAAATTTTAACAAATAGATCCATAGTGTTTCTACAAGTTAAAACACTTTTCCAATAGCAAGATGCCACGTTGTTAACTTTATAATTGAAAGGATAAAGAATTTTTAAAACATTTTGTTAGGTACCTAACAAATACGCTAAAAGCCCAAGCGCTGATGCAATGCGAAAAGTTGGGTTGTTAAACTTATCCGATATTAGGATAGCCCAATCTAGCCCCAAATTGGGCCACTTCAAAATCATACAATTGGAGGTATGGGCGCTAGATTGGGCCAACTTAGTATATGATAAGTTTAAAGACTTAACTTTTCCCATTCTTTCAGTTCTAGAGTTTTTGGCGTGTTGGTTAGTTACTTAACACATTATGGATTTGGTGATGCGTAATTTTGGGGAACGAGCGATAAATTGGGTCAACCTAACTTGAAATAAGTTTTAAGGGCCAAACTTTTTGCATTTTATCAATTTTCGAGCTTTTGGGGTATATATTAGGCCCTTAAACCTATTTCATATTAGGCTGACCTAATCTAAAGTCTAAACGTACCCCGAATTGAATCCCACCAGAATCATAACATATTTTGATCTAAAGAGTTATGGAAAAGAATAGTTTGAGGTTCTGACATTATCCTCCAAAACTGTTTGGCTCAAAGTAGTGCCTCTTTCATCAAAGCTGTTTGCCTGAAACCAACTCCACCCATCCTTTTCAGTTGATAGTAGACACAGCTTCTGCCAATTAAGTAAATGTATTTTCCTCGAGTTGACATCGTGCCCCCACCAAAAGTTACAAACGATACGAGCAACATGTTTAGTGAGTATAAACAGATCAAAGATGAGTGGAAAGAGTTGTGCATGCTTAACTTTGGAATGAATTTTAGTTTTGCTTAGACAAAATTTAGGAGGAAAAAGGGGCTGGCCTGCTGGGGAAGAGGTTTGGGAATTGGGGGTGACAATTAACCACGTGTGATTTTATTTTGTTTTTCTTAAACTGGGTTTATAACTTTGTATTAAGAAAAGTACTAGTTGTTTAACTACGTAAGACTAGCTTCCATGCTAACGTGATATTGTCATGTCAATTCAAAAATAATTTGTACAAATGAAATTCTCACTTTCATGGGTGGCCGACCACCCACTTGAGAGTAAAGGGGCCGTTGGTCACCCACATCAAATCTTCGGGAGGTGGTTGCGACAAACATATTTGATGGTCACATCACAACCAAGAAAGGCACTAGAATTTTAGTCTGGGGGTGCAAAACTAAAAACCAATAATTTTTGGGAGTAAAAGATTTATTTTAAAAGGTATATCTCATAAAAAAACAAATAATTAGATGGATATTTAAAATTTTGGGTGAGCAATAAACTCTAACTCGGTCTGCCTGGGTCACAACCATCCCTTTGTGTGGTGGTTGGAGATGGCGCGGGGTTTGTGCAAATTTGTTTGGCTCACTCAATGGTGCCATGTTACACTATCACATTAGTGCGTAAGGCCAATAAGTACGTGTAGCATCACCTTTATATTAATATTTAGTGTAGATAGTAAGTTTTATTGGGGGAGGTGACAAGAATGTTCTTTTTCCTTTTTTTTTTTAGAAAAAAAAAAAATTTACATCAAAGAAGAACTATGATCAAGAAGAATAAAGAAGGGTTGGCCGGATAACTTAATAATAGGTCAAAGTAAACATAAATTAAAAGAAAATGCATCAAATAAATGATGTGGCCTTATGAATTGTTGGCACAAATGAAAATCCAAAAAAAGTGGCCGCCAATTAAAGTGGTTAGACAAAGATATGACTGTCGCAAGACCTTCTAACCCTACATGAACCCCGAGTATAATGGACTTAGAAATAAGCACAATCCTCGAAATACCATTTTAACCCTACCTGAACACTAGTAGGGAACAACAAAAAACAGAAAAACACATAAATAAATCACCAAACCAGAGAAAAATGTGTGGTCTTGTGAAAAGCACGTACAGACACGTGAGGCAGCCACAGGAAGCGGAGAGGTCGATGAAGACGGTTGTGAGGCGCATTTGTGAGCAAAGAAGAGAGTTGCCCTCCTTCTCGAGCACAGCCGCCTTGCTTGGAGAGCAAGACGAGAGAAAATTTTGTTGTAGAGTAAGTCGGCTTTGAGGAGAGAGACTAACCCACGAGAACTTTGTCTACTGGTAGCTAGCTAGCTAGCTAGGCTCTTTTAATCTTTATTTATTTATTTATTATTTAAGTTATTCTTTCCGCTAAAAACTGTGTTCCTTTTTCTTTAATATATAAATTTTGTTTAAGAAAAGGACAAACAAACGGAGGACCAAAAAACATAGGGTAAACTTTTGTGATGAAATGCATGTGAAATGGGAGAAAATAAATAAGTGGATAGAATGCAAGAAAAAGTAATCAAAGATTTGATTAACGATACACAATTAGCATGGTAAATGGTTTAATTAGAAAAACAAATTAATCCTAATATAAAAAAGAGTAATGCTAAAAATTCATTTTTATCTCGAAAAGCTGATGTGTGAGTCTCAATCAGCCATTTAATTATGAAGTGAATAGAATGAAAAAAAAGTAATCAAAGATTTGATTATGATACACAACTATATATGGTAAATGGTTTAATTAGAAAAATAAATTAATCTTAGTGATGTGTTATTTCTACATCACATTACCTTACATCAACTCTACATCAAGACGTCCCCAAGGGGTAGCTCAATCGGTTGGGGACCACGCCTCATGAAGCGAAGGTCACTAGTTTAAATCCTTCCTTCCCCTCTTGTGTATTAGACATGTCAAAAAAAAAAAAAAAAAAAAACTCCATACCAAGACACATAGGATGTGGAACCCATGCATGTGAATCTCATATATGATGCAGAAAAATCATTTCCCTTAATTTTAATATAAAAAGAGTAATGTTAGAAACTCATTTTTATCTCACAAAGTTGATGTGGCAATCTCAATCAATCATTTAATAAATAATTGATAAAAGAAAAAAAATTATAAGTCGATCGAAACTGCAACATTAATATTATAAAATAAAAATGTAGTATAAAAGTATAGAAAACTCTCATATTCTAACACATAGAACTAAGAAAAGAATAAAATAAACCATTTGTTTTCATTGTTGTTGAATTTCTCATGGCTTGGTGGGCAAGGCAGACAAACAATATAATAACATTGGTCATTGTCTTTGAATATTCATGGCTTGGTCGGCAAGGCACACATGCATCCAGCTATATACAATCATAAACAGAGAAAAATAAGACACTTCCCTCCCTCTATTACTCTATATATATATATGAAGGCAAAGCTCAAGCATGTATGGAGACACAGACAGATCCTCCTGTCCATCAGAGGCCGCCATAGCTACTCTCTGTGTCTTTTAAGAAGGAGATGGCTGTTTTATATTTTTTCTTTCCTCGTATTTGTCGTTATTATTTTATGGTATATATATATATATATATATATATTATTTATGGAGGACGATGAAGATAAAAAACATATGGTTTGCTCGTCGTGCGTAATGGCAAATTGCATGCCTTGCCGAAAATGGCTTCATTGATCTGAGTCCTCTCTCAAAATGAATCTAGTTTCAATTAGAAAATTTTCTTTTTATAACAATTTTTTTTTTTTACAAGAACGTTCATAGCTGGGAATCATCTTCTGATACCTTCTTGCTCCGCCCTGTGATTGATCATGGCAACTTCCGTGCTCTTCTCCCTCCTCCCCGCTCTATCCGCCCTGCGTCTCTCTTACCTTCTCTCATTCTTTCCTCGAATGCTCTTAACAGGTATACTACAGGGGATCCACGCCCTCTACTTTTTCCACGTACGCAGGGGACTCCACATGGATAAGAAGGTAAGCAAATAAGCCATCGATTGATGCCATGTGTACCGAGATGGGATTTGATTAGCGTTGTTTCACGTGCCTTATCTCCAGAGTCTCTATCATTTTCTTCCCTAAAAAATGGAGTACGCTATTATGGTGATACTCACAAAATTGACAATCCAACTGCACTAGAAATAATACACACTTTGAGAGATTATCACGACCTGACACACAATCACTCAAATTGTTTTGTAATTTTCTGATACCTCACCCTATCCAATAGAGAAAGGTTATATTTTGTACGTAGGCCTATACAAACGGGGCGGCAATAATCGCTCCGCAACTACTTATAACGGTTAACCGCTAATTGCATAATCGCCAACCTTTATAATATACATATATATATACATTAAAAATTTGTTTGTATTTGGTTATTTGAATATGTAGTGTTTTTTATTTTAATAGATATTTTGTATTTGTATGTAGATTTGTTAATTTTGTACCAAAAGGTCTAAAAATTATTATTATTATTATTATTTTTAAAAAAATTAAAACCTGTTAAAAAACCGACCTAAAGCCCAAATTAAAAAACAGTTTTCAAACCGGCTATTATAAATATAATAACCGCTAACCATAATCGTTTATACATCCATGATATTTAGTCTCACCCTCGTTGATGGGGAGGCTGAAAAAAACCATGGAGTAATGCCCCAAGCATTACTACTTGGTTGTTACTAGCCGTTTGGAGTAACGCCTCTGGCATTCAATGGCCATTACATGCCAACTAATGACTAGGCATTATGCCACTATCGCGGGTCTTTAGTGACCTATTAGGTCAGCTACAACTTGAATCAATTGTTCGCATAAAAATAAAGCATTATTCCTGATTTTGGGCCAATCCACATGGTTAAATTGAGGCACCTTTGTTTGTTATTGTGTTTGTGTTTTTGAGAGTGTTTGTTTATTGTCTCAAGTTTAAAAAAGTGTTATAATGTGACATAAAAGTAAAAACTATTATTGTGTTTATAAGAGTGTCTTTGTGTTTGTTAATGTTTTTGTTTTCAGAAAGGAAACAAAAATTTTAACAAACAGATCCATAGTGTTTCTACAAGTTAAAACACTTTTTCAACAGCAAAATGTCGCGTTGTTAACTTTACAATTGAAAGGATAAAGAATTTTTAAAACATTTTGTTAGGTACCTAACAAATACGCTAAAAGCTCAAGAGATGATGCAATGCAAAAAGTTAGGTCGTTAAACTTATTCGATATTAGGGTAGCCCAATCTAGCGTCCATACTCCAAATTGGGCCACTTCAAAATCATACAATTGGAGGTATGGGCGCTAGATTAGGCCAACCTAGTATATGATAAGTTTAAAGACTTAACTTTTCCCGTTCTTTCAGTTCTAGAGTTTTTGGCGTGTTAGTTAGTTAGTTACTTAACATATCATGGACATGGTGATGCCTAATTTGGGGGAATGAGCGATAATTTGGGCCAGCCTAGCTTGAAATAAGTTTGAGGCCCAAACTTTTCGCCTTCTATCAATTTTGGAGCTTTTGGGGTATATATTAGGCCCTTAAACGTATTTCATATTAGGCTGACCTAATCTAATGTCTAAACGTACCCCGAATTGAATCCCACTAGAATCATAACATATTTTGATCTGAAGAGTTATGGAAAAGAATAGTTTGAGGTTCAGACATTATCCTCCAAAACTGTTTGGCTCAAAGTAGTGCCTCTTTCATCAAAGCTGTTTGCCTGAAACCAACTCCACCCATCCTTTTCAGTTGATAGTAGACACAGCTTCTGCCAATTAAGTAAATGTATTTTCCTCGAGTTGACATCGTGCCCCCACCAAAAGTTACAAAAGATTCGGGGCAACATGTTTAGTAAGTATAAACAAATCAAAGATGAGTGGAAAGAGTTGTGCATGCTTAACTTTTGAATGAATTTTTGTTTTGCTTAGACAAAATTTAGGAAGAAATGGGAGCTGGCCTGCTGGGGAACAGGTTTGGGAATTGGGGTTTATAACCGCTTGTGATTTTATTTTTCTTAAACAGGGTTTATAACTTTGTGTTAAGAAAAGTGTTAGCTGTTTAACTACGTACGACTAGCTTACAAGCTGACGTGATATTATCATATCAATTCAAAAACAATTTGTACAAACGAAGTCCTCACTCTCATGGGTGGCCGACCACCCACTTGAGAGTAGAGGGGTAGTTGGTCACCCACATAAAACCTTCGGGAGGTGGTTGCGACCACGATATTTGATGGTCACATCAAAACCAGGGAATGCACTAAAATTTTAGTTTGGGGGCGCGAAACTAAAAACCAAGAATTTTTGGGGGTAAAAGATTTATTTTAAAGGGTATATCTCATGAAAAACAAATAATTAGATGGATATTTAAAATTTTGGGTGAGCTATAACGCCACAAAGCTCTAACTCGGTCTGTCTTAGTCCCAACCATCCCTTTGTGTGGTGGTTGGAGATGGTGCAAACCAAGAAAGCGTTTGTGCAAATTTGTTTGGCTTACTTAACAGTGTGATGTTACACTATTACATCAGTGCGTAAGGCCAATATGTACGTGTCGCATCACCTTTGTATTAATATTTAGTGTAGTTAGTAAGTTTTATTGGGGTAGGCGACGGGAACATAAAGTTCTTTTTTTTTTTTTTTTTTTTACTTTTTCTTTTTTGAAAAATATTTTTACATCAAATAAGAACTACAATCAAGAAGAACAAAGAAGGGTTGGACAACCTAATAATAAGCCAAAGTCAACATAAATTAAAAAAAAATGCATTAGATGAATGACGCGGCCTTATGAATTATTGGCACAAAACCAAGAAAAGTGGCCACCAATTAAGGTGGTTAAATAAAGCACATGCAAGAATATGACTGTCGCAAGACCTTTCAACCCTACCCGAACATCCAGTATAATGGACTTAGAAATGAGCATGACCCTCAAAATACCCTTCAACCCTATCTGAACACTTGTAGGGAAACAACAAAAACTAAAAATAGAGAAAAACGCATAAATAAATCACCAAACCCAAAAAAAAGTAACATTAGAAGTGGAGATGGCGGAGACGTGTGGTCTTGTGAAAACCACGCGCAGGCACGTGAGGTAGCTACGGGGAGCGGAGAGGTCGATGAAGATGGTTATTATTGAAATTATTTCATGAAAATATAAGTTTCCCTCCAATTTGAATATTTCAACTTTCCCTCGAATTTTTCAATTATTCTTTGTCTCATATTAAAAAGTTATGAGTTTTTTGGGAATAGAGCTGAATTCTGATTCTTCTCTACTTTTTTAAAAAACAAATCATATTTTATTCCACTTTTTTAAATTTTGTTAAATATATCTCACGAAGTCAAAACTCGAAATTCGTGCAGTGAATTAGAATTGAATTCCAATTTCAAAAAATTTAGCACCCAAACGGACCAATAAACATTTATCTTGCTATTATACTAGATAGGGTTTTGAGTACACATGTATTAGTTGTGTTACCCAGTGTGAAGCACTGGTCGTCGCACGTACGCGTGTCGCTTATGCTCCGTTTGTTTCGACGTAAAATAATTTCCGTTGTAAAATGATTTCAGGGAAGACATTTTTCTGGAAAATATTTTTCGCCGAAAGCATTTTTCAGTGTTTGGCACGTACGGAAAATTAAAAATATTTTTAATATTTTTATTCAATCAAATTAACTTATAAAAATAAATTTTTATTCAAAACATATAAATATTAATGTAAAATAATATAAAAATTACTGAAAACGAGATTCTGTCACTGATCAACATGATTCCGGCCACTTTTACTGGATTTTGCCATTTCGGCTACTATAGCTAGAATCCAAGATAAAGGCCAGAATCTGAACAGTTTCGTCGGAATCTGGGTTGGCCGGATTCCTGCCAAAACTGCCAGATTTCGGCGTTCTGGCCGGAATCTGCCAGAACCATTGGAATTTGGCCAGTAGGTCAAAATCCGGCCGTTTTGGCCAGATCCCGGCCAGTCGGCAAGGATTCGGCCGATCTGGCTGGAATTTTATGGCCAGATCCGGCAGGCCGGCCATTCTGGATTGATCTGTCCGGCCAGGCGGCCGGAATCCGACCGTTCTGGCCAGATTGCCAGAATACGGTCGCTGGAATTTAGGCTGACCGGATTTCGTCATCAGATTCCGGTGACATTTACGGGATGCTATTGAATTTCGGTACCGGCAAGATTTCGGTGATAGTCGACAGCTTGAAGTGAAAGTCGATTGTATTGTTTAATAAGGGTCGAATGCGTCTGGCGTCTTTGGAAAATGATTTACGGTTTTAAAAAGCGTAAATCATTTTCCAAAATTTACTAAACATTTTTGGTCAAACAGAAATCATTTTCCGGTTGACTATTATTTTCGTCCTATCAAACACCGGAAAATGCCGAAATCATTTTTCAGAAATCATTTTACGCCGAAACAAACGAAGCATTAGTCGCTTTAGACGCACTTAGCACGTGCGCATTATCACACACGAGTTTATTGTTTGTTGATTTGTACAATTGTTTTTCTAACTGTTTCTTCAACAGTTAGAAATTGCTATAAAATATTTTCTGCAATTTAGATTAAAAGATATTTTTCTAGCATATTTTGATTAGATCTTTTTCTTCTTCTTCTCTGCTGTTATATAATTTCTTATTCAGAGTAGTGTTCAAAATTTGCAATCTGCATGCTACACTCGGGCAACATTGTATCCTGAGAACATAATTGTTGTATTTCCTTTTGCAAAGCTTATTGTTTAAGTTTGAGGCACTATTTGTATAAGAGAATATTAATATTCGCCTTATTGTCCAAGATTTCAGTGATTTTCATACAGTTTTTATTTGTTGCTTTCTTCAATTTCTGTAGTTCTACATCTTTATTTTCAACTGTTGTGAGGTACATTTGTAAGTGGAGTTAATAGTGGATGGCAATATTTGAAAGAACACTAAAACCCAAGGCAATTCCAAGAAAAGAAGGAGACTGTGTGCCAGAGGAGGCAGTAAGGCAAAGGAGGAGGGGCTTAAGTTGCGTTTTTGGGAGGATCTTGAATATATCGTCTGGGGCGATGAATAAGGTTTTGTGAGAGGCGAATAAAGCATCAAAAGAGGCAAAATGATCCATAAAATAAATTCTAGAGAGAAGAGACCAAAGAAGAAAAATTCCCACTAGATGGTAGCGTAAGGGATATAATAGTAATAATGGGGTTTTTGTTAGTTAGAAGATGTATGAGGTATAAAAGCATAAGAGGAGGGTAGAGATAGTTATCGAAATTGTGTAAGTGTTTTCTCATAAATTGAATCTTGGAGCTTTTGTAGGTGAGCTCGAATTATCCATTCTTGGAGCTTTGGCCGAACTTGATTGAATCGGCTATTCTATCTTCAATGTAACAATATGCGTTTTCATTCACCATTTCTATTCATTCTCTATCAATCTTTCTATTCAATTCCATAAATAAATCACAGAAAATTAAAGAAGTCCATTACAGGTAGCGTCATGAGAGAGGGAGAAGAAAAATAAGATAAAATAAGAGAATTTCCCTCCTTCTCGAGCACAGCCGCCTTGCTTGGAGAGCAGGGCCGGCTTTATATATTTTGAGGCCTTAGGCGATAATTTTAAATAAGGCCTTTATATATATATATATATATATATATATATATATATATATATATATATATATATATAATATTTTTATTTAAAAATTATTTTTATAGCTATTGAGATTCAATATTATATTGTCAATATCAAATCTATATAATTTATTTTGAGTTTCAGTTAATTTGTTTATTCTTCTATTGTTTTTGCAGTTTTTTATATATTCAAAGGCATATTTCTAGCAAACATTTATAACAAATATTATTTGTAAATAAAAGAAACATTATCCATGATATAAATTTAAAATAAAAGAACAATAGAATCTGATTTATCAAAGATATTTTCCAACTTCACTTTATGTTAAGATCATCTAATTCTCTGAACCTACAAAAGCAAAGACCGAAATATATATATATATATATATATATTATTTTTTGTTAAACAATTTTATTATTCAAAATAAATTTATAGTATTTCCTGTTGATTGAAAATTTCTTCAAACTTATCTTGCATTGAGAGAGGCACAACACAATTGATCAGCTTAAGTTTTTGTTTTTGTCTTATAAATAGTACTTGGTTTTTGTTTTGACAAAAATAAAACCTGAAATAACAGAGAAAAATAAAATTAAAAAAAGTCAAGTCCAAATTTTCATCCCAGATTCCCAATGACCGAAACACAACCAAATAAAAAAAAAATAAAAAAAAAAAAAAAAAAAAAAAAAAAAACTACAAAATAAACGAAACATGAAAAAAATAAAAATGAAAAATGAAAAAAAGTATTCAACAGCCACACATATGGGCTCTTGCAGTCTGGTTTTATCTCTTGGTGTCGGTGCTGCCTTCAAGGTTAGTACTAGACTATTAAAAAAAAACAAAAAAAAACAAAAAAACAAAAAAACAAAAAAAAACTGAAGCAAAAAAAACTCTGGTGCGGTGCACACCAAAAAGA
Source organism: Alnus glutinosa (assembly GCF_958979055.1). Taxonomy (NCBI): domain Eukaryota; kingdom Viridiplantae; phylum Streptophyta; class Magnoliopsida; order Fagales; family Betulaceae; genus Alnus; species Alnus glutinosa. Next base: position 1,587,416 of record NC_084891.1, on the reverse strand, counting down.
ATACCGAAGCAAATCTAGGCTGATGGTCGTTGTGAGAGATTACCGGAGGGAGAGGCAAAAGCTGGACACGAGACCTGGTTGGTTGATGGCCAAGCTATGAGGTCCTAGTGATGGTCTTGGGCATCCTACCTGTTCTGGCACGCTTAACCTCTGGATTTGAAATCACTGCTTATATACCTAGTATTGGCCATAATTTACAAGAACATTATGTAGTCTTAGTAAGAAGGGGAAGGGTTAAGGATTTACCCGGTGTGAGATATCACATTGTTCGAGGAACCCTAGATGCTGTTGGAGTAAAGGATCGTCAACAAGGGTGTTCTAGTGCGTTGTAGATTCTTATCCAAGACTTGTATGCCGGAGGATTGTAGAGCATTTTAGAGAGTGATTTTGGTACTTTTATGAAGATTGTTTAGAGAATAAGATTTTTGTCTCTGTGTATGTGTGTTTTTTTTTTAAAGTAAAATGTCTTTCTTGGCATGAGTCGCATGACTGTTTGTTCTTAAATGCCGGAGTTCTAGAGCCTTTCTGTATGATAATAGACTATTTTATTTTTTGATTTTTGGAATTGTTGTGTTCCTAGGGAATTGATTTTTTGTGAGAGAGATAATTAACTCTTTTTTTTCTTTCTTCTTTTCTTTTTGGGTTTTTTGGTATTAATGTTGTGATCTTAAGCCCCTAACTATTGATTTTTCTATGGAAGTTTAAGAGTCTCTAAGTAAGATAATGAACACTTACTTTGTCAAAATCGTTGTAGAGGCCTTAATTTTTTATTTATTTTTTCTTTCTACAAATTTATTTATGGGACTTTATTCGTTTTTTGTTTTTGTTTTTTTTTTTTATCAAGAATTCAGGATGGGGCCTTAGTGGCCTTATTTAATTTTTTTATTATTTTTTTTTTCTCACAAACTTATGTTATGGGGCCTTCTTTTACTTGGGAGCTTAGGCAGTCGCCTAATCCGCCGAGTGGAAGAGCAGGCCCTGTTGGAGAGCAAGACGTGAGAAAATTAATTTCTCGTAGAGTAGGTCGAATTCGAGGAGAGAGAACCCACGAGAACTTTGTCTTCTGGTAGCTAGCTAGGCTCTTTTAATCTTTTTTATTTTTTATTTAAGTTATTCTTTCCGCTAAAGACTGTGCTCCTTTTTCTTTAATATATAAATTTTGTTTAAGAAAAGGACAAACTTTTGTGATGAAATGTGAAATGGGAGAAAATAATTAAGTGGATAGAATGAAAGAAAAGTAATAAAAGATTTGATTATGATACACAACTATGGTAAATGGTTTGATTAGAAAAACAAATTAATCTTCATATAAATAGAGTAATGCTAGAAACTTATTTATATTTCACAAAGTTGATGTGGTAGTCTCGACGGTCATTTAATAAATAGTTGCTAAAAGAATAGAAAAAAATTATAAATTAATTGAAATTGTCACATTAATATTTTATAATTATAAAATAGTTATAAAATAAAAATGTAGTATAGAAGAATAGAAAACTCTCATATTCTAACACATAGAACTAAGAAAAGAATAAGAAAGAAGAATCAAATAAATGCTAAACCATTTGTTTTCATTCTCGTTGAATTTCTCATGGCTCGGTAGGCAAGGCAGACAAACAATATAATAATAACATTGGTCATTGTCTTTGAATATTCATGGCTTGGTGGGCAAGGCACACGTGTATCCAGCTATATACAATCATAAACAAAGAAAAAGAAGACACTTCCCTCCCTCTATATGACTATATATATAAAGGGCAAAGCTCAAGCATCTATGGAGACACAGACAGACCCTCCTGTCCATCAGAGGCCGCCATAGCTACTCTCTGTGTTTTTTAAGAAGGAGATGGCTGTTTTATTCTTTCCTCGTATTTGTCATTTTTATTTTATGGTGTGTGTATGTATATATATATATATATTATTTATGGAGGACGATGAAGATAAAAACATATGGTTTGCTCGTCGTGCGTAATGGCAAATTGCATGCCTTGCCGAAAATGGCTTCATTGATCTGAGTCATCTCTCTCCATATATATATATATATATATATATATATATATATATATATATATATATATATATATATATGTTTGTGTGTGTGTTTTTTTCTTTTCCTTCGTTCTCAAATTTTAGACACTTGTCACTAAAAGAAAATTTAATTTTTTAATTGCATGCATTAACGAACTCTCTCTCAACCGGCCCTAGAGAGAGAGTCTTTTGAGAGTTTTGTTCTTTGGGGGAGGGGGGGGGGGGTAGGGTTTTGAAGTTTTTTGTTCTCCCGGATTAGATTCGGTAGTGGTTGCTGTTCCCCGACAGAAGACTAAACGGGATTTGGGTTGGAAAACGACTTTCTGGTGTGTTTTTTCGGCAAAGGCTCTGACCTGATTTTCTTTGTTTGGGTTTCTTTCTTTGATGTTAAATCTGTTCACTTCGGCTGATTCTTCCAAGACCACAGTGGTCGTCGGCTTCTTCCGGTCTAGCAGCCTCCAGCCACAGCTGTGTCTGTCCTTCATGCTCAACGCGTGGCCTACACGCGCCAAGGAAGTCTCTCCTTGGCCTAGCGCGTGTGGGTCACGGCTTGTCTTCCTGGGCGAGGTAGGGGTTTTTCGATGGATCCGAGGTCTTCTGGCGGATTTCTGCTGCTGAGGAGGTCTCCAGTACACGCGCCGTCGTTGGCGACGGCGCCACCCGACACCGGTCTCAATTTGTACTTCTATTTTAAGGTGCTTTATTTCATTTTTTAGTGTTCTTTTTACAGTTTGCCTCTATGATGCTTGAAATTTACTGGACTATTTGTTAGCCTAGGTGCTAGATCTGCCATTTTTAATTAAAAAAATAAATCTAGTTTCAACTAAAAATTTTACTTTTTATAACAATTTTTTTTTTTTTTTTTTACAAGAACGTCCAAAATTGGGAATCATCTTCTGATACCCTCCTGCTCCGCCCTGCTTTCTCCCTCCTCCTCGCCCTATCTGCCCCGCGTCTCTCTCACCTCCTCCCCGTGGCCAACCGTTACCCAATCCCTCTCACACGCAAACCTCTCACTTTTCTCCACCTCTTCCTCTCCCGACATTTTTCCTCTCGTTGATAAGTCGAGTTCGACTTGCTCTCCTATGATTCCGCCGCCGAGTAGGCAACCGAGTCGGAGCTTCTAAATGTAAGGCTTGGTGGTGAAGTTATACATGCAGGGACTATCCAATGTTACTGTCAAACAATCAAAGATTCCATTCTTCCGGTTCGCGCACGCGAGATCGTGCCGTTATTTCGATGCTCAAGGTAGGCCTTCATTTCTTCTCCTTCTATTTGCTTGCTGACACTTTTGATTTTTTTTTTCTTTTTTATTATTATTATTTATAAAGATGTACTAACATTAATTTTTTTTTTTTTTTTTTTTTTTTTTTTTTTTTATTTCTTCGCCATTTTCGCACCTCAAAAACGCGGTTTTGCCGTCATCACACACCGATTCGTTCACCTAAAATATCAAAAAAAAAAAAAAAAAAGCTTTTATACTGTCGCGTTGATGAATTTGATTTGATTAATCCCTCCATTTTTGGACAAGTTCACACGTCATCCTTGAGTTCTAGTTCCAAGTGAGTAGCCTAGGAGGATGAGTCGGGATGACCATTCTATATATCCATCGCGTCTCTCTGTCCTCGAAATTTCCCTTTTCATAGTCCAATGCTCGCTATGTTTGACTCACTTGCCCTCCCACTCTCTCTCACTTCCTCTCTATTTTTCTTTCTTTCTTTGTGTTTCTTACTCTGTTTCGATTCCTCGTCTTAGACAAAATTTAGGAAGAAAAATGTGGGGGATGGGGATGGCTCGGGGGGGGGGGGGGGGGGGGGGGGGTGGGGAAGCCACAACCACGTGATTTTTTTTTTTTTTAACAGGGTTTTTACTAAGAAAATTGCTAGCAGTTTACATCCGTTAACTGATGAACTTTTCATAGTCCTAAACTTGTTTTTTGTCCACCAAATTAACAGAGTCCGTTAGTAAATTACAATATAAATGATATTTAGAGGTTGTTTCACTATTTATATGAATTGACAAACTATCAAATTCTGTTAACTTGATGGATAGAAAATTGGTTCAATGAGTGATTCATAATTATAGTTTACCACAAGGACCTCCCATGAACTTTTTGTACCACATAAAGTGATTCGTAATTTAAGCCAACCTCAAGGATCAGTGGTGCAATTATCCCAAAAAAATATGCACAAAAGAATAGTTTTGCTTCTTTTTTTTTTTTTTTTTTTTTTCCCTCAATATTAATAAAAAAAAAATGATATTCTTCACACCACAATCACACTATGAAGACATGATACGGGATAGTAACTCTTAGTTTCTTAGATCAGTCATTGTTAAATAAAATAATAATAACAATAATAATAATAACTCAAAAGGCTTCTAACCCATGTCACATCGGATCCGGATCCTCTCCGGTTCACTTGAACTGGAGAGGAGCCGGTTAATGGTGAGGATGCTTTCAAAAGAAATCTAAGCTTTTAAATTTGCCACGTAGCAAACTGCTACTTAACGGGGACAATGAGTTTAATGAAAGAGAAATAAATTTTGAAATGGGCAAAAATACCCCTCCCTTTCTGTGTCCACTGTCCTTCGTAGCCTTCGACCTTCATTCCCATCTCTTGGTCTCCGGTGAGATGAACTCCAGCCCCAAATGGTCTTGTAATTTTCTTTGAAAGCTTTCCATCTAATTACCCAGCTTCTTCCCTATTCTAGAATTAAAACCTCTCAAAAGCTAAACCCAGATTTCATTCTTTCAGAATAACAAGTTCATTTTGTTTGTTTCCTGAGAAAAAAAGCATTTTAAATTCAAGATGGGTCTGAAAGGTTTTGTTGAAAGAGGCATAGCTTCAATTGTTGCAGGGTGTGCTACCCACCTACTTAACCTACTCAAGGTCCGAATGCAGCTCCAGGGTGAAACCCAGGCCCCTATCCCGAAACTGGCAGTCCAAAATCTACGCCCGGCTCTCGCCATCCATGCCACCTCACTCTCCGCTCTGGGGTCCATCCACTTGCCCACTCCAACAGCCTCAGGTGGCGCGTGCAGGCCTACTCTCCGTCGGCATCCGTCTGGTCCAGCTATAAGGTGTGGCCTCGTTGTTCTCGGGCATCTCCGCCAAACTCTGTGATTGTAGTCCACCACCCGAATGAGTCTCTACGACATCCTCAAGAAGTGGACAAATCTGAACTCCGGCAACCTGTCGCTCGCGCGCAAGATAGTGACTGGGCTCGTACAACAACAGGTGTTGAGAATGCTCTTGGGTTTTAACGAGTGGTGGATAGTCGATGGACAGTGGACACAGAAAGGGATGGGTATTTTCGCAAGACGGGTATTTTCACAAGTTCATCTCACTAGAGACCAGGAGATGGGAATGGAGACCGAAGGAGTACAGTGGACACGAGAGGGAGGGGTATTTTCGTCCATTTCAATATTTCATTAAACTCAAATGAGCTTGCGTCCCATTAAGTAGCTGTTTGCTACGTGGCAAATTTAAAACCTTAAGATTTCTTTTGAAAGCATCCTCACCATTAACCGGCTCCTCTCCAGTTCAAGTAAACTGGAGAGGATTCGGATCCTCTCACATCAGCCGAATAATGTTGCTATTCCTATCATCATTACCTTTTGTGAGAGCATCTCATCGAGTTTGGCTTGCCTCCAGTGAAAAATTCACAGGAGATTCTCCGGTGAAAAAATAAACAGGGGAGATGACCTCCAGTAAAAAAAAAAAAAAAATCACTATAGTTCTCTCCCAATTATTCCATCTCCACCATTTTTTTTTTTCACTAGAGAGGCAAGCCAAACTCCATCTCATGCAACTCATATTAATATGACACTAAAACTTATCCCCAAAAAGAAAATGACACTCAGAAAAGCAACTCATCACTGTTTTGTACTTATCCGAAAAATATGATTATCACACTTGTTATAAGATTCAGAATTTTTTTTTAAAAAAAAAAGAAAAAGAAAAGAAGATGCCGTAACTGACTAACTGTAGACTACATTAAGAAAGAAAAATGTAACTACCATGCAAAAATCCAATTGCAAATGAAAAGAGTCTCAGAGCAAATGATATTGGAATTTCGAGGTTCTTTACATATTTAAACACGCATATTTTGTTGCTACATTCTAAGACCCACAGCAGAAAGTAAGCAATCAGATACAGCTCTATACTAGAAGCTGATAATGTGTAACACACATCAGCAGCCTGATGACTTTGTTTATATCTCTATCCTTAAGCAGTACAATTCTAAGATTTCCTATACTATGAACTACTAGATTTTATTGCACCCCATCTTCCACACCAAGCTAAGGAAGGGTGCTTACCCAGAGCTGCTGTGAGAGGAACCCCCATGATTAGCCAAGAAACGGACAACAACAGTGGTAATATTATCTGCACTACCTCTCTGATATGCTTCCTGCATCAGCCTCTTTGCTGCCTGTTCTGGCTCCGGAAGTGGTTTAACCATTGCAACAGCCTCCTGAGAAAAGGGGAAGAATCAGTGAGCTAAAAGCTTGGGAAAACCCACACGTCCAATTCAAAAAGTCAAGAAAACACTTGACACCCATTCAAAACAACAAATAGCCCATTTTTTTTTTTCTGTAAGTGATACAAATGCCAGGTGAGTATGCGTGAGGTTAATGAGGTAGAGTGAAAAGAAAAATACTTAGTGTTCTGAAGACATACTATCCACTTTTGGGCTTTTACTACATGCAAGGGCATCCAGAATCATTGTGAGGATGCTAGCACCTTATGGGATTCTATTTTTTGGTCTATTTGGTTTAGATTGGGTCATGCCAAGTAGGTCAGTTTGGTAGTGTTCATAGTGCTGCATTGTGGAAGATGTTTCTATCCTGCATAATGTGATGTATATGGAAAGAAACAAATGACCATAGCTTTGAAGACCGCGAGAGGACGGTGGTGAATTGAAAGGCTTTTTTTTTCTTTAATACCCTGCATCAAGACAGCTGCATATAATCAATTTCATATTTCTAGTTTTTGCGATTTCCTTGATCTCTTTTCTTTTTCTTTTGGATAGGCATTTCTTTTGTATACATTGTGTGTACTTGAGTTGCACCTTTGAGCTTTTAATGAATTTTGATTACTTATCCAAAAACAAAAAAAAAAAACAAAAACAAAACCCAGAATCAGAAAGCCTGGCATACCTCATTTGTGACAACATCCCACAGTCCATCACTAGCAAGGATAAGAAACTCAAGGGAGCTGTCAATCTTTTCCTCCTGAAAGTTCCATAATGATGTCAGTGGCTAATTATTCTCATAAACTGAAAATGGGAGGCCTGGCAAACAAGTTTGATGCACTCCAATTCTACCAATATCAATCAGAAGACTCCTTTCCTAAATAGGGACTTGTAATATAGGACTCCAATCTCGTGCTCTTAAGTTTCTTTCATTTGAACCATTTACCATGTCAAAAAAAGTCAAGACCTTTATTTAGGTAAGCATCAAAGTCAACGTTAAGACACCTGAATTTCGGGATCAGCAACAACATATTGTTTCAAGAGCCTATCACCAAATGCACGAGAAACAGCAAGAACTCCTCCAACTCTCCAAGTTCCTGTTGATATAATTTTTAGTCACCAACACAAGCAATTCACTCAATCACCAGAAAGCTTGAAAATTAACATGTGATGACCTTACCAGCCCACATAACAAATCCTCCTGCTTCCTCAATCCGCTGCCGCTCATCAGTTTGGTCTGGCTTGTGATCACGAGAAACAGCAATAGCTGCAGGAAATACAAGGTTATAAGCAAATACATAATGAACCAAATAATTTATCAACAGAATTCGCTCACAACAGAGAGACACAAACTTAAAAATGTTTTTGAGTGATTAGCTGCTGTCCATTATTAAACTGCCAATAAATGATATGCAGCATTTTTCAGCAGCACTCCTAAAAATGAAATCAAACTAAGCCTCCTAAAATGATGAGAGACTAAGCCTCAAAAGGACCTTTCATCAAAACTCTTGCATGTTCAAAATGACATAAAAAGGAAAAGGGATTTCAGAATAGCAATGGCAACCTACTAACCAAAACTGAAATCATAAAGAAATGGCATAACTGAATCATAAGGTTTGCTAATTAGCATATTCCTATAAAGGAATGAGAAGGGATTTTTTTTTCTTTATCCTTTCTTTCCTTTTGTATAGCTGTCAAGGGATTTCACTGAAAACTAAACCTTCCATAAAGTATTCAAACATATATGCTTCCCCATTTGAAAGAATGCACAGTAGAATGAGCTCTAAATGGGATGGTAAGGAAACATAATTAGCAAATCCTAGCTAAGAAAAAAAATCCAATTGCCGCCAATTACTATAACTGAATCACAAGGAAGCTTAAAACCAATATATAACCAAACACCCATATAATTATTACCTAGTGCCGTGCTGATAAAACTGGAAAATAAAAATAGAGAGAGAGAGAGAGAGAGAGAGAGAGAGAGAGAGATTGGATACAGTTTAACACATGATTTAACAACACAGAACTAGCCAGTAGAGAGTTAGATATGATACAAAGTGTTTTGAAGAATAAAAAGCTAGTAAAATAATACAAATGTATCAAACAACAATACAGTGAATACAGTAACAAATTGTAAGTGTCAAAAATGCTTCAGCAAGTTGAAATCACAAGTACTAAATGATTAAAAATAATCCACTAATTATTATTAATACTAAATTTTTACTTGGAATTTGATTGTAAACATTATGAGAGTTTTGAATATAAAAGAGAAAAGGCAGGGAAAAAAACATAAAACAGTACAGCAACAAGTAGACAATCAACTCTATATACATACAACTAGAGGCATCAATATCATACAACAAACTTTTGAGGGGGAACCATTAGATTATTTGGAGAGGGAGAGAGAGAGAGAGAAAGAGAGAGAGAGAGAGCATTTTAATAAAACCAGGGGAACACTAGTATCTACTACAACATGTTCCATTACATGACATTATGACAACAACAATATTAAAAAGGAAACAAAACCTAGCCATGCGATCTAATGTGCTAAAAGAATAAAGTTGGACAAATATAGAACTTCTCCAAAGCCTTTATTGTAATAAATGAGTTCTAAAAGTGGAAAGAAAATCCCTTTAGATGGACCATCAACTACAAGTGCTTCTTATGATAAAGGCCACATAAAATCCAAAACTCTAGAAAGAGATAGCGCATCAGAATGGCGACTAAAACTGGAAAGAAAATCCCTTTTAACATCCAAGCTTTTGAATTGGTTTTGTCCAATGGATATATCAAATCCATGTCAAAGTTAAGTAGACAATTAAGTAATACTTATGGGCCTTACCATTACCACCCCTACAGATAACTGCTCTGGAATCCCCAACATTTGCAACAAGCAAACGGTCACCAACTAGGATGGCAGTGGAAGCAGTTGATCCAGCATCTCTGTTCTGGCTATTTTCTGATTTCAAAAACTCCGAGTCTGTATCTTTGTACGCGTCAGCTGCACAGAGAAAGAACAAGTTAAGACTTAAAGCAAAATACAAAACATTAAGAAAGAAATCATAATGGTGTACGGATAAGAAGTGACAAACCTATAGCTGATTTGGTATCAGAAATAAACTTTGGATGCCTGATCAAATTACTAAAAAGGTTTTGCTTGACATATTCAGCAGCTCGAGCACCCCCATGACCTGGACAACCATAAAGGAGAGATTTGGACTGTTATTTGTCTTTGACATTCGAAAGGAAAGAAAAATAAAGTAAATTAATGTGAAGATATATATAAGAAGCAAACAACACATGGTTTTTGGAGGTTTGGAAAATGGCAATTACTTGGTTAATGTGCGTATGAATAAAATAATACACAGTATGATTACAAGAAAATAATTGCTTATCAAAAAAATTGAAAATAATGCTGGGAATATGCTTACATAAACATAATCAAATCATATCTGAAACACAAGTTTACTCCCATGCAAAAGCTATTTAAGATAATCACACATTACGAGTGGGTTAAGATAGAGAAGGTTGAAGTATCCACAAATCACGCATGAGAGGATTCCCCTAATGGGCAATCACCACAGAGATTGCTTTCATGGTGTGGCAAACACGAGTCACTGGTCAGGATAGGATAGTTCCACAGTCCCTGATGGTGCCATCGAAATTCTGAAGAAAAGCCACAAGCAACTCAGAATAAAATAACATAGTACCATTCCAAGTCAATCTTGGAAAAGGGCTTCTAAAATCTGCGACAACGTGAAGCAGATATCCGAATATCTAAAAATGTAAAAAATCATTCAGCTGTATCCCTCTAAAAGGAACCATTATGTGGATAACATGCTAATTCATTGTTATCCAGTGAATGCTATTAGAGGTAACAGCATGCAGCTAAAAGAAACCAATACATCAGAAGCCATGGTACAACAGACAGATACAGAGATGAAGTTTCCAACACTAAGCATGAGCACGGATACAATCAACATGCCCATGCAAGTGCATGCAGACTCACAGACACAAAAGTACACAATTGTCTGTAAGTTCTACATAAAAAATTCTCTTTCTCACGCTTGTGTGGATGTACATGCGGGCGTGAGTGGGTCTGGGTCTGTGCGTGTGTGCGTGTAGAGAGAGAGAGAGAGAGAGAGAAAGAGAGAGATACCATCAAAGACTCCAAACAGACCAACTATCTCCCCTTCAACACCATCAATTCGTGTCTCATAAAAATCTTCCATTGAAGACCTTTTCCCTGGAGAGCTTGCATATCCATAGCTGAACTTTCCATTCTGACTGTTGCAACATGTATACATTTAGTGTTTAAAGCATCCCATATAATTTCATTGTTGAAAGAGAGAGAGAGAGATATGATTCATGTTGAATTTGGTCAAAGAACTATTTCTGATGTATTAATCAGAAAATTTTGAAATGTTGGCCCATTTATTTCACTAACTCCAAGCTAAAAGAAAAAAAAAAGAAAAAAAAAAGAAAAAAATCTATATCACTAACAAACTCCTCTATTAAACAACAAACTGAAAAGCACAATAAAAAAAAATTATGTGCACACTTACGAGTTCAGTATATGATTACCGTACATATGACTGAGTCACTATTGTCCATTGGGAACATACTAATATCACTTCAACTAGGTGAAGGAAAAGACAAACAAAAGGAAACTGTCTGCACTATTCAGTTATTGGGCACGATTCATCAAAACGTTATAGCATCAAAGAATAAGATATTGGTAATTTAGTAGCAGAAATAAACACATATAATTAAACCATTTGGAATATAGGTACTCATCCGGACATCAAAAGCCAATGGAAAGAATGTTAATGTGAAGCAAGATTGAAGCTTTAAGTATGGTGACCATGGTAAGTTCAGAAATATCTGATGATTCTGATCTTACCATCTACTTTCAATTGTGCTTTTTAGACATCTAATTTCCATTGAGCCTTCATATATTAGGGTTAACTTCACAGAATTAAGGTTTCTTAGCCGTCTAATTTGCACCATGAAATTAGTGGTGACAGCTTTTCCCAAAGAATTAGGTTTTCTGAAATCAGGGATGATTGGAGAAAGATGAAGAACATAAAGATTTCAGGTTAGCAGCAAACTCAAAGAATTATCAGTGATGCTGGCCACTCTTGGATGACAAAGTTGAACAAAATCACAAAGACAAATAATAGCCAACATCCTATGTGTAAGTCTAGAGACACTTGGAGCAACTGCAACTAAAAAGCGATTAAGTGAAGCCTAATACTAAAAAAAAAATCATATTCAAGTCAAAATAGGGAGATCAACTGCAGATGCTGTTTGTTTTAAAGGTGGGAAAAAATAAAAATAAAAAAAAAACAAAAAAAAAACCCAAACTTATTAAGAGATTTTTTGATAAGTAAAAACTTATTAAGAGATTGAAAGAAGAATAAAGACCATAGGTTTTTGATGATTTATAGCATATGTTATTCAATAAATTATTTTTTTCAAAACAATATAATCATAAATTATGAGCAGCCACGAAGAAGTGGAAACACTCATATCAATGAGATTCCAGAAACTGGGTATATAAGACATGTACAAACAATTTATATAAATATTTATTCCAAGTATATACAGGATATAATTGGTAAATTGTAGCACAATTATGACAATAACAAATACTTCTGAAAAAATGCTCAATCAACACTGTTTAAACATAGTTCTTTGTAAAATGCTAAAAAAAAAAAAAAAAACGATTGGGACACCCACGCCGTTGGTCTGTGCCAAAACGACAAACCGCAACTAAGTCAGTCATTAAGAATGAGAAGGATAACTAACTTGGTTCCGTCAGCTGACATTGGCCCATTGACGCATACCCAACACGACAAAACATGATATACACACAAACTTCTTTAACAATGAAAGTGCCAAAATACAGATAAGCAACATCCACTCGAATTAAATGCAGAACAATGCATGTCAGGGGTTATACCTAATAATAAGGACCCCAAAATAGACAAACAGAACAAAGGGAATGAAATATCAAAAGAAGTATATTCTTATATAATCGACTAATGTTCCTAACAAATAAAAGGTGTTACAGTTGACTTTTGAACCATCATTACCAATAATTTCTTTTCCCTCACTTCATTTCCTTTTGAGAAAATGGAAAGTAAAGTCGTCACCCATTACCTCATTGGACTGAGATAAAGTTCACAATTCAGCTTTTGAAGAAGAAACCAGACCAACAAAAATCTCATATTGTGGGTATATCAATAAGAAACCCATATTATGACGGGCCTTCTCATTAGGTTACACAACAGATTAATGTATCAATAAATTATTAATCCTTAAATAAATTATTATTATTATTATTATTATTATTATTATTATACTTATAAAAAAAAACAGATTAATGTATCAATATTCATAGCCAATCCTTGAGATTCGTAAAAAGTAAGAACATTTATCTACAACAATAAAAACATCATAATTTACTATAATTACTTGGTAAACAAAAGGTATATATCATATATGGTACAACAAATACATAATCCATCCCAAAACAGAAGGTGGTAAATAATGCACAATGGGTATACAATACTCGACCAAATACACATACACATCAATGAAAAACATATAATTCAATAAACCGCAACACAACAGCTAGAGTCTACAAATCCAACCTAAAAATTGAAAACACAAATATCAAAAGAGGGTAAACCTGAGGCCACCGCCGCTTACGGGTGCGTCTTCGGCATGAACCTGGCTTGAAGATGACAGCACCGAATTGAGATAGCCCATATTATCGCTTGAATTCACGAATTGCCCAGAAAAAACGAACAAATATAAAATTTGGATTACGTATGCACGAGTAGTTGACGATTCGAAAGGAAAAATCAGCTATTTTCGCAGGCCAAGAAGCTCAATGATCTCAGAATTAGAGGGACCATTTGGATAGTTACGAATTTTAAATTTAACCTGCGTATAAACAACAACGAAAAAGAAACTGATACGTCGATCTCTGAAATTGAAAATTCGAAATTATTACTTGAAATTATCAATTTAGATATAGAAAGTTGCAGAACGTACCTGAAGGAGGGAAGGGAAATGACATGCTAAGACTAAGAGAGAGGGGAATTGACAAAGAGAGAACTCCTCGGAGAGAGAGAGAGAGAGAGAGAGAGATAATTCGGTGTTTGAAAAGAGAAGGGCGAAAAAATAATGATTGATTAATTAAGTAAACAAAATTGAAAAGCGAAATCAAGTTAAATCCGATCCGGTCATTTTTTTTTTATCCACTAGATTAAATTTTATAGATGTCTATAGATACGATACTAAAGACAAAGAATATATAACTCCTCTATAGGGTGTCACCTTGAGTTGGTGGTTACGTATATATATTGTTATATTATTTAAGAGAAAGACTATATATTATATTTTTATTTTATTTTGTTTATGTGATATTTAGCTTTAAAATAATAACTGATTTCATATAAAATAATAATAATAATTTATTTAAGGATTAATTGGCGGCGTTTTATCAGCAAAGCATAATAAAAATATGGTGTATAATATTGAGAAAAAAATGCGATACACAACACTTTTATCTCATTGTATTAATATGACATTTGTCACATCAGCCTATGAATTTTTCTTTTTAGAGCAATTTTTTTGAATTGATTTGGTTGTGTTCATTAACTTTTTAACTTCTTTTTTAATAATGGTTTATCCAAGCGTTGAACGTTGATGAATATTGTCACCTTAGCCCAGTAAAATATGCGTATAATATGTAGCATTATTTTTTATTTTTATTTTTTTTGTTAGTAATATCATGTCAACAAAATGAAAATAAAGTATGATTTCTGATAATATTTTTTTTAAAAAAAGGAGGAAATTTAATCTAGGGATTAAAAAATGGGGAAGTTGTTAGTTCATGCTAAACATGGGGTGAGGAGGCAAGGGCTAGGCTGGCACGGCGGGGTGTAATACCGAGTCTCTAGTCAAATGCCAACATATATCCACCAATTATTGGTGGCCACGATACACGTGGCGCACATGCAGAAAGTGTGCGGTGATCAGTGAATTTCGACTTCATTTGGGGACAATTGAGTTTGGTGAAGGAATATGTTGACATTTTTCAGATTGGGAATCTTATGTATTGACTTCTTTAGATTCTTGTGTCCAAATGTTTATGACCCTTTTTATCTTTTCTCCCACTCGGTTTAAGGTAAAATGGATAAAATATGAAATTTTAGATAAATGAAAAAAAAAAAAAAAATTAATGGATTGAGAATTTCATGCCCTTAAAGACATATGTTTGTTTATATTAAAAATATATGTGAGTTTCAAATGCTCTAAAGACGAATAATGCTATACGTAAGGATAAAAGACTTACGTATCGCATCACTCGTCATCAGCAGTTTTGCTGTCCGAAATGCTAGCAATCCGTGCAATAAATATGAGATAGCTTATATGAGACTCACTTGTCCGAACAGGTACCTATTTGAACAAGTGGATCTCATTAAAGCTCTCTCATATTTGTTGTTCGGATTACTAACGATTCAAACAATAAATTTTTTCAAACTTAATTTAGAGAGAACTTTGTTTTATTTAGTTTTGACAACTTGGTGGTACGGTTAGGTGTACAAACAATTGGCTGTAAAAAAAACACTTGAGGAGAACATTGTGATAATTTATTGCATTCTCTATGACATTTAGCCTAATTGCATCGGTAACTACGGCTGTCACCTTCGAGATCAATTGGCTAAAAAAGCCACAGCACATTTATACAGGTGGAACAAGCATGTTTATTGTATAATTTTAGCAATCAAGGATTATAAAATAAGACACTTTCCCCCAATGTGGTCTAAAGGCATTAGTACAACGCATTGCCTCTTGCATCATGATAAGGGTTCCATGAGCCTACAAAATTTTGTCTTAAAATATCATTACTATTTTTATAATTGATCCACCTGAATTGTCAATTTGAGCAGCCCACAGATAATGGTTATAAGACCACTTATTTTGGGCATGCGGGACAAGTGGACGTGCTATTTCCCTATCTGTGGACTGCCAAAATAAGTAGGTGACAACCTATATGGACTACCTGAATTACATTGCAATTTAAGCGCCACAATTATGGACCAATGTAAAATTACAAAAATACACTTGATTATAACTGACCAGCTCCTCACCAGTTGAAAATCAACTGGAGGGGTCATGTTGCCACAATTATAGGCTATTTAGATCCCAATTTTTCTCGATGTTCAAAATATTACAGCAAATCCTACTCCAAAACGTCAAAACTGACACAAAAAAAAAAAAAAGGTCTTCAAAAGACCAATCAAATGTATTCCACGGTGGTTAGAGCCCTTTTTGGTAAGTCCAAGGCAGTTGGGTTCTTTATTATATATCCTTTTATTTTTCAGTTAGGTTATCTTTTTCCGATCCTATTTTATTTTAATGCATAATTCATAAGTCATGACTAGCATTATAATTTTATAAAAAGAATGTAATTTAGAGAGAGAGAGAGAGAGAGAGAGAGAGAGATGTCAATACAAAGAAAAGGTTTAGACTTTAGCTGTAACGTATCAATTATTTTGTTTATTTCTCAACTCGAGATCTTTTCATATGAAAATCCAAAACAGTCCAGATGAATGAAGACAAAAATTGTCATAGAATCTTATTAACAAAGGAGCACGAAACTATGAGCTTGAAATTTTTTATTTGATTTTATATTTTTACTATGAGCTTGAAATTTAAATACAAGTGCATATTGCTTGTTCTATTCAGCATGTTATTATTTATGATTAAGACAGGTATATTTATAATTATTCCAATTCTTGCTAATTCGACGAGGGCATGGAAAGTGCAATTCGTGAGAAAGACGTTATATGAAAATAAATGAAAGCTTTTTTAGTTGCTGTTGTGTGATTCCCACGCCCCTTCTGATGGGGAAGAGATACATATGGCAACCGGTTGCCATATGTCATGCATATAGAGTAGTATGGTAGTTGGATCCAGTTTTCCAATAATTTGCTATCCAAATTGTTGGATAGTGAATATGAAAAAATTATAACAGGCTCACTTTTTTCGAGCAGGAGTGAGTTGTCCGAGATTTACTCATTCAGGTGAACCTTCTAATAAAGAATCTCACATTTGCTAGCAATTCAAACAACAAAATTTCACGATAGTCTCCCACTAAAGATATGCATGGAGTCCTTTCTAGCAATTTTCTGACGAGCAAGCCTTTGTCTTCCTTGGCAATCCAATCAGGACCATCTTCTGTCCTTTAATTTTACACGCAACTTTTGGTTTTGTTCCAAAGCCGTGCTCTGACTTTCTTCACTTCAATCTAAATCTGCTATTATCTTTGGACTCATATACGTTTTTTTTGCAGATTTTTTCCTTTTTGGCAAAAAGAAACAAAAGCATTAACAAACAACTCTAATCACAAAATGCTCAAAATTACTTTTATTTTTATGTCACATCACAACACTTTTTCAACCAAAAAGCAAAAAATACCCTTAAAAAAAAGACATTGTCAAACGAGGCTAAGGCTTCGTTTGAATATATACATCCCTCCGGGAGTACCATGGATATGGACATTGTAAGGAAACAAACAAAAGTGGCTCACAATAAAATTTGTTAAAAAGGGATTACTGATGTATTAGATGATCAGGGCTCCAGTTTTTCACCAACTGCGCAGATATCTAGAAATACAAACCCGTGAAGTTCCTGGAAGTTTGTGGCTAAAATGCCTGACTAAGGCTGAAATGATATCAAAAGTAAAATTATGGACCCCTGGCTTCGCAGCCATCGGTATAAGCATTGCTGTCCACACCTCTGGGGCCAACTTTACTGCTTCACGGAGATATCGAAAACCATTGATAATCCTTATGGGCATAGAATTTTCCAGCAAAATACAAAAATAGAGTATCACTTGTGCTGTTATGGAAGATCGATCATGAAGTCTGAAGCCTCAAACGACTATTCAATAAGCATCACAAGTAAGAGGCACAGGTGAAATAAAATCGGTCTATTTCCGGCATCTTAACCATAGTTAGTGCATTTCGTCATAGTTAGAAGCTCCAGCTCTGTATCAAGGTCACGGTCTATATAGTCACTATCATAAAAAAATCATGGCACCGAGAAAGTAATCAAACTAATTCAAGATTTACATCAATACACTCTCCATCCAAAGCCAGGTATAGATTAGAACAATCACAGAAAGCTTGTGAATCTTAGAAACATGAGCTGTACCCGTGTCCTTTAGAATTACCTGACTACATTAAAGTAAAGGAAGCTACTTCAAGAAAAATTGTTCAAGCCTTGACGACTCAACTGTGAGATAGACTAACTTTGTCTATAGGGCATGATTAACGTTGATGTGGCTCCACCCCAACTCATTTCAACACTTAAAACTTGCATCATATGAGAGAGTGACCTGGTAAAAACCAAATTTCATATTGATTAAAACTAACTATGTTTCTATTGAATTTTTTAGTATTAAGTAATAAACAAAGAAAAAAGATGTGCAACTTATTATAATCATGTTCATCATGATAGGACAATTACAATCATCTTCACCATGACAGAAAAATTTGTTCACCATGATAGGACAACTATAACCATGTTCAACACGATAGGACTCAAATATGAATAAAAACAACAAAAATAAGTAATCAACAAAAGAAACCGATATTTTAAAGAGATGGAATTGGAAAACTGATCTTTAAATCAAAATAAGATTTGATATGAACCGGCTAATTTATAATTTTAAAATAAATGTGCAACCGCTCGTAACAAATTAGGTCAATAAGCATCCAATTAATTCATTTAAAAAGTAGATTTCTTCATTATTAAGTTGAGAGATCACTATTGTACAATATTGCAAACTAAGTTGCCTATCTCCTAGTTTTTTTATTTAAAGTTCTTTGACCCCGAGGGATGGGAGAAGA
This sequence comes from Alnus glutinosa, assembly GCF_958979055.1. Classification (NCBI taxonomy): domain Eukaryota; kingdom Viridiplantae; phylum Streptophyta; class Magnoliopsida; order Fagales; family Betulaceae; genus Alnus; species Alnus glutinosa. Next base: position 1,568,979 of record NC_084891.1, on the reverse strand, counting down.
GGATATTCGAACTAATGACCTCCGCTTTATGATCCATAGTCCCCAACTGATGGAGCTAAATGAACGAAAAAGCATGTAGATAATTATCAGCAACGTCTTATGTTGAAAAGCTAACCAAATGACACTAATGCAAGTTGGTTTCGCAGTCCAATGCCCTTTATGATTTCAAAAGGCATATGGAACAAAGCAACACTCAGGCCATAAATATGCGTAAGGTATTCACTGAACTATATCATAACAGTGAAACACTTGTTTGATAATAATACTCATATTGTCACATAAATGACAAATTAATTAATTGATGAAAAACTTAAAAGTTTAACTTGGGGGGCCAACAAGCATACAACCATTACGAGCCCCAAACTTCACATGAACAATATTCTGCAATAACTCTGCAGCACTAAAATGTTTGAATAAATCTTCAAGAGAACAAGTTTAATTACAACACAAGTTTACAAATAATTGTAAGAAAAGGTAACAAAATAGGAATAGCAATACACAACAATAGCCCAAAACACATGGAAAGAAATATCACCTTAATGACTTGCAGCAAATACAGTTTTATTCCTTACAGATTGACTCAGTAAGGGTTAGAAGATGAAATTTGTCCTGCACGTTGAAGAATTAGAAAGCTTTCACATAGGCTTCTGAAAAAAATTCTTGTAATGTCTTATCTGGCTGATTAGAAGACAACAAGTCCATTATAATTGTTGTCGTGGTCGCATCTGCCGAGAAACCCTTGTCAACCATCATCTTGAGATATTTCACTGCCCATGATGTTTCATTATGTTGCAAGAAGCCTTGGATCACTGTGTTATATGTGACATGGTCAGGTGAACAATTGTTCTCGTCCATTTTCTCAAATAATTCTTTGGCTTCATTTAGTAGTCCCTCTTTGCAAAGCCCTTTGATCATTATAGTATAAGTTTGAACATTAGGTTGCAAACCTTTGGTAGGAAGAGTATTAAAGAGTTCTTTTGCAGTCGTAAGTTGCCCAACATTACACATACCATCAATCAAGATGCTATAAATCACAATATTAAGGTCTAACTTTCTGTCTTCCATCTCTTGAAACAATGCCATTGCCTCTGGAAAGTGTAGATTCTTACACAAGCCATCTAACAAAACAGCATAAGTTTTGAGAACGGGATGTTGGCCGCAAACTTGCATCTCATGGAGTAGCCCTAATGCAATCTTATGTCTCCCAACTAGGCAAAAACCGAGTATAAGAGTGTTGTAAGTGACAACAGCAGGAATTATTCCGTTGTCAAGCATTTCACAGAAGAGATTCATTGCCTCGTCAATTCTTCTATTTTTACAATATCCCTTGATCAATTTGTTATAATTAACAATAGAAGGTGAACAACCCTTCTCAACCATCGTATTAAATGTTTTGACAGCCTCATCCATTCTATTTTGTAAACAGTAACCGTCAATCAAAGAATTATAAGTGATTATATCAGGCTCTAAGCCCCTCCGAATCATCACATCCAAAACTTCTTTTGCTTTTGTCAACATTCCCTCTTTACCAAGTGTGCCCACCAATATGTTGAATGTGCGCACATCTGGCATGACTTTCCTTTCCACCATCTCATTCAATAGTTTAATTGCCTCCTTCCACTGTTTGGAATTGCATAGACCCTGAATTACAGATTTGTAAGTAAAAAGGTCTGGCTGAATTCCTTTAATTGTCATTTCCAAGAAAAAGTTCGAAGCCTCAGTTACCAATCTGTCCTTACATAAACTATCAATAATTGTGTTATACATCACTACATTAAGTTCAAGATTTCCTTCTTCCATCTTTCTAAGCAACCCAATAGCCACATTGGTCTCACCTGTTTTACATAAACCGTTTATTATCGTTCCATAGGTAACTGTATTAGGTTTGTAGCCATTCTTCTCCATTTCGTTAACGAATCTTGAAGCTTCATCAATTTTACCCTGAAGACATAGCCCCCCTACAAGAGTGTTTAGAATTATATGGTGCGGTTGAAAACCAAGTTTCAAAATTCTTGCTAAAATAGAAAAGCCGACATCCACCTGACTCAAATGGCAAAAGCAATTAATCAGAATGCCATAGGTAACTGTATTAGGTTTGTACCCGTTCTTCTCCATTTCGTTAACGAACTTTGAAGCTTCAGCAATTTTACCCTGAAGACATAGCCCCCCAACAAGAGTGTTTAGAATTATATAGTGCGGTTGAAAACCGAGTTTCGTAATTCTTGCTAAGATAGAGAAGCCGACATCCACCCGGTTCAAATGGCAGAAGCAATTAATCAAAACACCTAGAGTACAGGCATCGGGAGCAATTCCTAACAGTTCCATTTCTTTAATCAGAGAAATCACAGTTGAGTGATTCTTCATTCTTGCAATCGCACTCAGCAGTCGATTGAAAACCACAATGGAAGGCAAAGGGTGCATATGAAGCACTCTATCAAACAGGCATAAGGCATCACCAAGATTCCTTAAGCTTCCAGATATGCATTGATCTCTCACAGATTTCAAGAACTGATTGGGGCTTTCCACATTATCTCTAACGCTGTTGGTAGTGTTAGGAGAAGTAGCACTAAAACTACGATAATAATAGCAATTTTGAGCATGGAACGAAACCCTTACATGATAATAATGAGGATCGTTAAGAAAATGATTGAACAAGAAAGCAAGAGAGTTTCTACACTTAGCAGTCGTACACATTTCCTGATGTAGCGGAAGAAAAGCAGAAGCAGATCTTATGTAGCGACTTCAAGAGAAATAAGCAGTAAAGGAAAAATCAAACAAACACTGAGTCTACCAAAAACACTGAAAGAAGAAGAAAGAACAGAGATAGCTGAAAGAACCACAAAACACATAGAAAATCGGGTCAGGGTCAAGCTTTTTACCGGAAGAGAGCGGAACAAAACAGGACCTGAGTCGCGAACGGGAAACTCCGAGCCCCGAGCTCCGGGACTCTGCAGCCACTAAAGGTTTTGCACAGAGAGAGAGAGAGAGAGAGAGAGAGAGAGAGAGAGAGAGAGCCTGGGCTATGGTAACCAACCCGAGAAAAAATTTGAAGGCGAAGTTTGTTTTCGGGGTATTTCGTTGGCTCAACAATCTGCCGAAACGTTCTTATGTATGGGAGTTCCGGATTATACGACGCCGTTTACGTTACTCATAGTCTTATACACGAGTTATTGAAATGACTGTCATTCCAAATATAATAATAATTTTAAAATTAAATTCACGTCACTTTTTGAAGGACAAAAAATAAAAAAAATCTTCCTTCTAAAATTACTCGTTAAAGTCACTCTTTTATTATTTTTGTGTCCCTCCAAAACTGATGTGGCTTTTCAAAATACTATTGAGTTTGTGATTGATCACTATTGAGTTTTGATTAAATAGTGATTTTAAAAGTCACATTATCTTTAGATGAACACGAGTGACTTCTAGAATTACTCTTAAAAAAGTGCGAATTTTTTTTCGTAAAGCGAAATAAATTTGCAAAATGGAGATTTAAATTCTAATAAATTCATTACATACTAATTAGAGAAATGTTATTTTACATTATACGATCCTTCTTTCAGAATACTTCGTTACCGTGGCATGCTCAATCCACCCTTGTATTAATATTATTTTTTTAAAAAAAATATATATATAAAATCATATTAAGCATGTCACATCACCGGAGTATGTTGAGAGAAGGACTGCAAAATGCAAAATAGCATTTCTCTTCTAATAAAATGGCATTCAATCCGCTACAACATGTATCCTCAACGGATTCGAATCCCTTCTCAAACAAAACAAAACATTTTCTTCAAATCTCTTATAGAAGCCTTCAAATCCCTTCTCACAAACATTTTCTTCATAAGCGCACATTTTGGGTGAAGATGTGGTGGAGAGAGAGAGAGAGAGAGAAAGAGAGAGAGAGAGAGAGAGAGGTGGAAGGCCTGGTTTTGTTTGGGTGAAGAAGAGAGAGAGAGTAGAAAATAAAAAAAAAAAAAAAAAAACATTTCTAATGTCAACAATAAATAGACTCTTCAGCCTATTTACTGTACGTTCATTCTAGAAGCAAAAATTATAACTAGACTATTCTGCAGGAGAGGAACAAAGGTTAAAAATAGTCAAATTTGACTATTACGAGGGATTTGACTATGCTCTTAGGTTCTTTTATTTCTTTTAAGCCTGGGGACTTTCCTCCCTTTTTTTTTTCAAATAAAATTATGAAGACCACTACCACATCATTGATGCTTAGTACACTCGAAGTAGCTTATGCATTTTAGAGTAATATGTAAAATGGTTAATCAAAAGCTTAAAAAACATATACATTTGATTCTCTATGCATTTGAACTAAGTATTTTTCCAAATGTAGAGAAGCATTGTACATCAATGCATAAGTATTTTATGCTTCTCTCTCCCACCCTCTATTTCTTTATTATTTCTCTCCTTTTTTTTTTTTTTTGAACTAATATCTTCTATTATTGCAACTCTGAAAAAAAAAACACAATCTTGATCCTAACAAAAGATGATCTTAGGGACATGGTTGTTCCCTAAAAACAATGTTATTAACACTCAAAGGAGTATCTTCCAACCAACATAGGTATAAGAGGCCTCCTTAGCTAGAGTATGGGCAGCCATATTACATGCACGTGGGATAGCTTGGAAGCTTACTGAACGAAAATGTTGCATCTCTTGATGAATACTCTCAATGAAATGGCCTATTTTAGATAAAAACGGGGGATTCGACTTTATTTCCTTGACCACTTGAACTGCATCCCCTTCAAAAATAACTTTCCAAAAACCTGCCTCTTTGCTGAAATGCATAGCCTGCAAAGTTGCCATTATCTCTGCCGTTTTTGGGTCCGTCTCTACCTGTTGCGTTATACTCTTCGCTCCCATACATAAACTTTTGTTGTCTCGTGCTATAATTCCCAGACCTACCCAATCCTTGGCCACATTCATAGATGCATCACAATTCACCTTGATCACACCATCCGGAGGAAGTATCCAGCATGTCTGTTGACTATTGAGTGCCTCATTCCTCCCTACTGGCAGGATTGTATCTTGTTCTTTCAGATTACATCTTTTAAATTCCAACAATGACTTTGTAGCTTCGCTGAAAACTGCATTGGGATGATCAAAACGCTGCTCAAACACCCAAGCATTCCTGCGTAACCAAATTCGTCTTGCAATGGATACCATGAGCTCAAACTCATCCTTTGTGCAACGCTCCATACAGTAAGCAAATAGGCCACGGAAGTTTGGACTTGCAAAACAATACTTCTAGAAACAAGATGATGAGCTCCCCCAAACATCTTTGGCTGCTGGGCACAGCCATAGTGCGTGAAAGGCATCCTTTTCTTCACCATCACAGCAAGGATAAGTTTTCATCTCAATGACCTTCCTACGAAAAAGATTCAATTTGATGGATAATACTTCGTTACAAGTAGAGTTGGCAATTTTTGACACAACCCGAGAACTTGACACGAACACGACACGAAAATACAGGGTTTAGGTTTGGGCTAGTTGAGTTTGAGTCATAATTAAGTCAACCAGATTATGATCCGATTAGAATCGTGTCTGGCGGGTCAACTTGCGAGTTGACCCGCTAACACGATTGCGACCCGATTAAAAAAATTCCCCTGACCCACCAACCCGTTTACGACATGCCAACATGTTAATGACACATTTACGACCCGTTTATGACCTGTCAATCCAATTATGACCCGTTTATGGCATTTTTTTTTTTTTAAAAAAAAATTATTATTATTATTATTTTTTTAAAAAAAAATTACAATCGGGTTGACACACCAACCCTGTCTCAACCCGATTATTAATCAGGTCGTACTCCAACCCGCCAACCTGAGGGGTTAACACGAACTCGACCCGCCAACTAGAATTACCAAGCCTAGTTACAAGCCGTCCAAATAAAACGCTTTGCCACATTAGGTACCCCTAAAGCCCAAAGAACCTTCCAAAAGTCTAACTCCCTTCCTGTATTAGAACATTGCCCCCTTCTGCTTCTTGCAGCTCTATGCCCAAATGGGCTGAAAGCCTCCCCTTGTTTTGGATTTTTCCATTTTTGACCAACTCATCCAGTGTATCTTTGAGTTTTTTTGACATGTGACTCCACCAAAAGTGTTGCATCAACTGGTTCAACTCCTTGCACAAGGCTATGGGCAATTGAAACACCCCCATGTTGTGAGTGGGAATAGCTTGCACCACTGCTTTCAATAACACCTCATTCCTGGTCTGAGATAAAAATTAAATCTTCCAATTGTCAAGCCTTTTGGTTACTTGATCAATTATGTTCTTGAAGGCCAGTGTCCTGGATTTGCCTACAAAAGTGGGCAGCCCCAAGTATGTATTGATTCTGTGGGCCTCCGATAATCCCGAAAGTTCCAAAATTTCTTGCCTTCTCCCTTGGCTAGTATTCCTGCTAAAAAAAAAACAGAAGTCTTGGCCATGTTTAGTTGCTACCCGGACCCCTTCTCATAATTTCCCAAAATGCGAAGGATTCGCCTCCATTCCACAACATTAGATTTACAAAAGAGCACATTGTCATCAGCAAAAAAAATGTGACTTAACCTAGGGTCCCGTAAGGAGGTAGGGACTCCGGTTATGACACCCTTTGTTTCGGCCTTGAAAAGAAGGGCACTAAGGACTTCAACACAAAGAATGAAAAAGTAAAGAGAAATAGGGTCACCCTGTCTAATTCCCCTTGAAGGCTGAATTTGCCCTACTGAATTTCCATTGACTATCACAAAGTAAGAAACAGTCTAAATACATGCCATCACCCAACTTGCCCATTTTTCAGCAAACCATACATGTCATCACCCAACTCGCCCATTTTTCAGCAAACCCCAATTTAAGTATAGCCGCCTCCAGAAAAGGCAATTCCACACGATCATAAGCCTTGCTCATGTCGAGTTTGATGCTCATATAGCCCTCCTTACTCCATATCCTTGATGTTTGGGTTAAGAAATAAAAAAAGAATATTTAAATTATAAAAAGAAATAATAGATAATTGGATAGTAAATGCATTTGAAAAGCCATTAGCTGAAATAGAAAGAGGTAATTTATTATAGCGATTTTAGATAGAAATTTAGATAAATCCATTGTAAATGCTCTGAGGAATGAAATAACATTAATGTCAAATACACCATTTTCCTCTCTAGTGGCAACTTAGGCAACATATATACTTTTTAAATGCTGTGAAATCTAATATGAATCATAAAATAATCTCTCCACATTTCAAGTGAAATGGAGAAGATCTTGTCCCATCTAAAAAGCCTTTCTTCACTCAAATCATTTATACTCATTGCCAAACTCGGCCGAAGAACCGGTTAGTTTTACTCGCCTTTCTTAAACCCAACAAGACCACAAGCATTAACAACCATAATAATATCCATGATTAGCAACAAAAATTGTTTATTTTGATACTAGACATAACATAAACTATTAAAGCCTATAATTGAACAAACATTGAATAAAATCATTTTTACGGCTCTAAAACAGCTAGGATAGGGTTATTTTCATTGTCCTGCTGAAATAGAGATTTCCTGAATTTCCTGTCATACTATGAGGAGTTTGTTTTCCTTTGCAATCCAACAACCAGTAAACCATTAACCATCCCCGCCATCTTCTGTCCTTAAAAAAAAAAATAAAAAAAATAATCCTTTTTAGCTCTGTTCCAAAGCCAGTGCTTTTTGCTTTCTTCATTTCAGTCTAAACCTGCTGTCTCGTTTGACAACGCCTTTCAAAAAAACTTTTTGCTTTTTAGCAAAAAAAAAAATTATAAAAACAATTCCAACTACAAAACACTCAAAACTACTATCACCTTTATATCACATTAAAAACTTTTTCAAACAAAAAATACCATCCAAAAAGCGTTGTCAAGCGAGGCCTCATTTGAATATATACATCCCCGAGAGTACCATGGATATTAACATTGTAAGGAAACAAACACAAATGGCTCAATTTCATTTGTTAAAATGGGATTACTGATGTCTTAGATCATCAGGGCTCCAGTTTTTAACCAACTTGTGTAGAAATCTAGAAATACAAACCCACGAAGTTTCTGGAAATTTGTGGCTAAAATGCATGACTAAGGCAGAAATGATATCAAAAGTAAATTTATGGACCTCTGGCTTCGCGGCCATGCGTATAAGCATTGCTGTCCACACCTCTGGGGCTAACTTTACTGCTTCACTGAGATATCGAAAACCATTAAAAATCCTTATGGGCACAGAATTTTCCTGCAAAATACAAAAATAAAGTATCAATATCCCATTTCTCTTAAACTTTAAAACGAGAAACACAAGGAAAATTTAACATTGGAATAAAATACATGTTTTGAAACAAGTCAAACGAAATATGATCTATATTGCCTTTTCTGATTTTCAGATGGTTGTATCAAGTACAACTATCAGAAGAGTGATGTTATTTTTCACACTCATTTCACATCGGCTGGCGTAGTGTATTTTAAGTGGCTAATACTTTTTTTTTTAAGTGGCCGACATGAGAAGCCACTTAAAACATGTCACGTTAGCCCGTGTGAAATAGGTGTGATAAACGGGTGTGAAGAGTAGCATTACTCATATCAAAATATGCCAGCCACTTAAAACACGCCACATTATCTTGCGTAAAATAGGTGTGATAAATGAATGTGAAGAATATCATTACTCAAATTAGAATAAAAAAAATGGTTTTCCTTCCTAGTAATTACTATGGGAAACAGAAACAAATCCATTACTTCCTAATTTTTCAAATCATCATACAAGTTACATATGATATCCATGAAGGGTTTTCAATAAATGAAAATAATTGTAAAAAGTATCACTTGTGCTGTTATATCCCCATATGATCAATTGAGCAGGAAGACAACGGAGTCTCATGACTCAAACGATTATTAAATAAGCATCACAAGTAAGACGCACATGACAATGGCTTACGGAGGAAACTTCGCTGCAATGGCCAACAAAATATCACAACTAGCTTATTCTGCACCCCCTTTTAAGGTTTAAGGTATAAGGGCAAACAAAAAATCATGGCACTGAGAAAGCATTTGAAGTAATTCAAGATTTACATCAATATACTCTCCATCAAAAGCCGGGTATAGATTAGAACAATGAAAGAAAGCTTGTGAATCTTAGAAACATGAGCTGTACCTAGCTATGTCCTTTAGAATTTACCTGACTATATTCAAGTTAAGGAAGCTACTTCAAGAAAAAGTGTTCAAGCATTCATCAGACAACTGTGAGATAAACAAACAAGATGAATTTAGACAAACCTCGAATTCTGATGTCTCTATTGCTTCAAGCTTCTCACTAGGACTGCAACCAACAACTTCATCCCGCATAAAAACATCAGCTGCTCCAATTATATCCCGAAGAAGGAAAACACGGACCCGTACACCCTTTTCAGATAAAATGAATTGCAGAATATCTTCAGTGGCATTAACGACAGCACGCATGTCAAATGATTTCCATCCCAGAGGATTTGAAGAATTTTGCTCAGAATTAGGGGGTTCTCCACTCGACTTGGAAGCCTGTTCAGATATTGCTGCAATCTGAAAATAGACAGACACCTTTTTAATATAATTCAAAGTAGCAACACCAAATTAATGGAAATTCATAGCAGAAACAAAATATTCAAAGAGATAACAAAAGGTTAAGTTACATATAATCTTCTTGTCAATCTTCCATTTGCATTTCATATTCATAATGTTGACACCACATCACGAGTCACCGTTATGCTTATCAACAATGAAATTGGACAGCCAGACCATAATAAGCATCACATGTACTACAGATAATGGTTGTAGTCACAAATAAATGACGAAGGCCCAATTTATCATGAGTTCCACTTGAACCAAAAAAAAAAATGCAAGAATGATCTAATAATTTTTCGATTAGCTAATGCTAGAATATTTTTTATGATTTAGGATCATCTATTGGTTGTGGTCATATAGATTCTGTATCTCCAGTGATGTCTGAGGTTTTTAGAAATTTGCAATCGAAGTTTAGTCTACCAATAGCTTGGACACAGATTTGATATGATGTGCATGCATACAGAAGACTTCAAGTCAATAAACAACGTGAAAACCAACTAATAATAATAATAATGCAACCAGTCATCAACTAATCCACTTGAAAATTTTCCAATTTCTATGGTTATTAGATATCGGTACTAAAGATCAATGACAGGTACTAAAGATAAATGACAGGTAACAGAGGTGCTGGATGAACAGAGCACATTCATTTAAATTGGATGAGCCATGAATCAATTATGACAAAAACTTAACATTAACAAAGGATATTCTCGTTTAAAATAGCACGCACTGTTTCATTCAATTTATATATTAAGCATATACGCTACATTGGACAATAGATAAAAAGAGAAGAGACAGCCTACCAGCCGCTCTAGTCGATTCCATCTAATGGATCCATTATTACGGATGAGTAATTCCCTCAAAATTTTTCTCATATCAGGATTTGGGTCTTCTAGAAGTCTCCCAATAACAAAAGGATATGCACTCTCAATGACTTTGAAATCAGGATCCAGAGCCTTTGCTGTGCCTTCTAGTGATCCTAGAGCTCTTATCACCAGGGCATAGTCAGGGGGTAGAGAGAAGTTAAATTCATACATAACATCATATAGCTGGTTCATTACCCCCTGAAATCCAAGGCAAAGATAAATTAGTAAATTTCTGTGCTTTTATTACCACAAACACACTCGAGGAGCTTCTGATAAGAAGAGAAGAAGAAATTAAGAACATGCGACCATCATATACCCAGTGGGCCATCGTGCCCATATTTTGGTTGTAGAGACATCACAACATCGATGTTACAGCTGATAGAACATCATTAGACATGTAATCTAAACAGATTGATGTTTACAGCATGTCTGATGCTCTGATGCTGCCCTAGTGGTTGAAAATAAGAAACATAATGCAGGATACACCATAGAATTATAACACAAGTGGATAGTCACATGAAGATACCAACCTTATCTAAAACTCGAGTTTTTAAAAGATAACATGGTAACTATGTTTTAAGAGAAGCATCTGAGGTTAGACAGTCTCTCTACCTGTCAATTTTCTCTCCAGGTAAATGAAAAAATAAAATACGAGATATTTGACAATGGCTACAAAAAGAAAAAAATTCAAGCCACAAGGTTGCTACCAAAAAAAAATCCTGTAAGAGGAAGACCCATGGGAATGGGAATACAGTGAAGAAAAATGGAAGATGATCCAGTAGCATATCTATCAGAAAAGAAATATAGATCATTTAAAGAAGCTGGTAATGCAACATCATTCGCATATATCATAATACTTATTTTTGGAGCACTTCAGCTCACTATATCTTTTTATCTGAACCAATATTTAGATAGTACAATTAAGACCATAAACCAAGGTACAGAGAAAGACAACATAATTTTTCAAAATTTCTAATGATTTTTACTTTCACGAATCTCATTGGAAAATTTCTGTTCCCGAATTGAAACAAGGTGGAAGTAGATAAGTGTGTTGTAAAAAAAAGAACACAAAATTTATCATCACAAGGCATAAACTTCAATATGATTCTGTCAATCGAATATGTCCACAAGAAATCCATTATCAGTGATTTGGATTGCAAACACTATCACAAACTCCAACAAAGCCCAAAGCCCCAATACACCCAATGGTAATCTCTCAAACCAGACAAAGCTTCGTCTTCCAACTCCCACACACAACAGAAGCTATACTACTATTTTGAAGTTGACTTCACAATTGTAAAGCATAACGAAAATATGAAGGTATTTGCAAGTTTTCAAGTTCTTTGAACATGGGAAATAGCAAAAGTGGCACCCGCAGTGAACTTTCTCCAATTTAGTTGCCAAACTTCCGCACCTTTTCTGATGCAGGTAGGACATAGTTAAAGCTTCTCCCATCATGACATAGGTGCTCCGAATTTTCATTGCATAAATCATAACCAAACAAAAGATTCTACAATCAAATCTGTGACATGCCTAATTATATCTAAACATACATAGACTAATAACTTTGTTGTGCTAATAATAATGCCTGTGTTAACCCCATACTCTACAAAAAAATTATCGAGATTATACAGCTGCAACAAAGTTTAGATGGAAAGGTATATAAGCACAAACCTGGAAATCTTGAGATTGTCTGGTTCCATCACCAAAGGATGCTTGCAGTGCATCTGAAACTAACTGTCTATCAACCCCTTCAGGAATAAATCCCAACGAAAGAAAGTCATTTGCCAAACCCAGAGAGTCTCGATTAACAAAGTGCACAAGCTGAAAGAAACAAAAATTCATCAACAGATACACAATCTAAGGTGAATTCCAGCAACTTTTGAATAGATGAAGGCCGAGGAGGAGAAAGCATGAAACAAGAGAGCATAATTAAAAAATGCTCAAGATGCATCGAGACGAAACACTATTAAATGACCTAACTTTGAGAAAACAAGAAGAATAAAAAGTCGAATTATATGATAGACAGGTTGACATCACTAAAGCATTTCAAATATAAATTGGAATAATAAACAAAAATGCAAAGATGTAAGGACCCATCTTCAAATACTGATGAGATAATGAAATAAAAGTAACCTGAACCTATGAACTTCTTACAACATCAAATATGTCGAGCGCACCAACTATGGAGCACTTACCATGACCGGAGCAAAACTCATATTTAAGTTAAGAAGAAACAAGAACAAGGGTAAAAATTAGAACAATGGGCCAAAAAACAAAAGATTGTTATAATAATAATAAAGGTATAAATAGTGTGTAGACACTCGAATGCTATCTGGTTTAAAATTTAACCTGCAACACATTTGTTTGGTACATGTAAAAAGAGCCAGAGATGATGGTTTTGTGGTGGGCAACTTTTACAATTTGCTTCATTAGAAGTTAAGAATGTGACGAGGTACTTTTTCATGCTGGAAAGAGGGCAAAAAAATATGTTGCTGCATTCAACTGGAAAATGATAAATTGAATGCTATCTTCAAAGTGCATAAATGCATAAGCTACTAGAGAAACGTGTTTGTTGTGATCTTTTGGCAGTTTTGAACCACAATCCTACAGCCTGGTTCATTATTTCTCAAATTTCCTCCAAAATAAAACATACAAAAGCAGTAAATGAAATGCTCTAAATATAACTAGACTGCAGATCACTCAGGTAAGAGAGCAAAAGTTAGTGTTCAAACTCAACACAAATTAATTAATAATAAGAACAAGCTCTATAAAACATGAAGATGATTTGGGTTGGCCCCACAGAAAAGCAAGGCGTCATCAAAGAACAAAAGATGAGATATCAACCCATGTCCCCACAGGGAAGACAGACAACAATCCTCCACTTACAGCAGCTGAAATTATCCTACCCTTTATCACTAGAACAAACAGCAAAGGCGACAGAGGGTCCCCTTGCCTCAAGCCACAAGAGCTACTAAAGAAGCCTGTGGAGGAGTCGTTCACCAAAACCAAAAACCGCATTGAGAAAATACAATGAGGTATCAATGAGCACCACTTCCACCCAAACCAGCATCTTCTCAGCATGTACAACAGAAAATCCCAATTAATATGATCATAAGCTTTTTCTAAGTCCATTTTACAATAACCCCCAGTTCTCCATATCTCAATCTGCTATCAAAGTATTCATTGGCAATAAGAATATGATCTAAAATTTGCCTACCTCAGCTGAATGCATTTTGTGACTTAGAGATGATCTTCTCCAACACCGTCTTAAGCTTGTTCGCTAGAATCTTAGCAACAATCTTAGAAATGCTACCCACCATACTGATCGGGCGAAAATCCTTGGGATCGACAACCCCGGGAATCTTCGGAATGAGGACGAAGAACATAGCATTAAGGCTTCTCTCAAACTTGCCACTAGCATGGAATTCATTAAAAGACCTTCATGGTGTCCTCTTTCAGAACCCAACAAACTTGGAAGAACGCCATAGAGTAACTATCAAGGCCTAGTGCCTTGCCACCATTCATTGCTTTCACAACCTCCCACGCTTCCCTTTCCTCAAACTCTCTCTCCAACCACCTAACCTCAACCTCATCAATAGAATGAAAGGAAAAAAGACTTTCTAAACACGTTACCGAACAATCCTTAGATATGTCGCATTAGTTTTGAGTCTCATAGAATATTTCAGGCCACATTAGCAGATAAACGACCAAATCAGTGAATATTTGTGACTCCTGATGTACAAGTATATTCAACGTTTTTTCACCAGTACATACTATTCCACTAAATCCATCCTAGTTTATAAAACATCACAATCTTCAAAAAAATAAAAAATAAATTGGTTGAATCAATGAAATTTACAAGCTCAAGTAACAATCACCATGTAATACATTCTTCTCTGGAAACACTGCAAACGATATTAAACAGAGTTTCACTTCAACTATCAACAGACAACCATGCCAAATTACAATATTTTCATTTTCTTGTGATAAATGTGTCATTTCAAAAGCAAGAAAAAAAAATCATAATAGCCATGAATCAAGTGATTGTAGAGAACTTCTTGAATGTGAACTGTAACCCACACATAATCCACACATTGATCTTCCTAAAAATAACATCTGGCACTGTTCTTTATATCTGATCAACAGATAATTGTGAAAAAAATATCACAGAGCATTCACATATTTTTAACACTAGAAAAATGTCACAGAAGGTTGTTTGAAAGTTCTATCATGAATCAACACTCAAATTGAGCCTTTCCCTCAGTAAATACCATGTAAATAGTTCTTACCATTTGAACAAGTCCTACTCCATAGTGGCGAGGAATATCCCCCATCATTCCAAAATCAAAATATGCAAGAGTGCCATTGTGAGTAGCAACAAGGTTTCCTGGATGTGGATCAGCATGGAAAAATCCCACCTCAAGCAATTGCCTCAAAGAGCAGTACAATCCCTACGAAGACAAATGAAAGAGGAAGATAAATTTGGAACTCAACACAAGATTACATGTAATGTATTTGATTAGAGATTGTATATGTGACACACAGAAAAATAAATTATTATGAACTGCCAATGCACAAACATAAGTAGCAATTTCTGCCCAATACCTGGTCAATCAGTTCCCGTCTATTTAAACAGGCCTTCTTCAGGCTAATTTCATCTGTGAGCTTAATTCCATCAACCCATTCCATGGTAAGCACAGCAGTCCGCGTAAGGTCCCAATATATTTTTGGAACTTTAACACAGTTTGCTTTTTTATATTTCACAGTTTTCTTAGCAGTAGCTTGTTGACGGCCAATTTGATTATCACCTGTTTCACCCATCAGATTTCTGTGCTTAAAACAAATTATGCATGAACTTAATCAAACCAACAGCATCACATGCAACTTTTGATACCCACGCATGCGCGCTCACACACATATTGTGGGAAGGGAACTGATATCCTAAATAAATAATCTCGTATGTGAGAAAGATGCCATCTGACTCTGCCTGCATCCATAACACATTTCTATGAAAAGTGGATGGTACAACTGTACCAGCTGTTATGACTAAGCTAAAGACTGATGATGCAATCTTTTGCCATTGACAACATTCAGAACTATATTTTCAACTTGACCGTACGGTCATTAAAAAATAAAAAATAAATAAAGAATAGGATATTAAGCATCCTCAAACATCATACTGACAAACAAATTTGCACTTCAATATAATTGGTTTAAGCATGACATAAAGATAACGATATTCACACATAAACTGCACTGTTTTATGACCTCAATAACTAATAAATATGCTGCAATAGTTAGAAGTGAAGGAAAAACTTACATGGATGGCAACCATAGAGAGAAGCAAAACGCTCAGCATTTTTACCCTCTCGGACATAATCAATCTCATCAAACATGTGCCTGACCTGTTCATTAAAGAAAAGCCTGAAGATATCCATAACAATGTACATTGACAAATCTTATTCAGAAGATCATAACAGCAAAGATGCTATATACATAACAGAGTAAAAATAAAGGAAAGTAACAGCACTTTAAGGAAAAAATGAGCATACATAAAAGCTGATATATATATATATGATGTCAATCATTGACACACACTAGAAGTTGAGCTCAGGCGACAAGATGAATTAATGATAGAATGAATAAAAAAATCAAAAAGGGGTGGGATTAATAATACAATGAATTAAAATAAATAAATAAATTAAAAAGGATGGGAAATACAAGATAAAAGATGCAACGATGATGCTTATCCATAACAAAGTCAAAGATAAACTC
This sequence comes from Alnus glutinosa, assembly GCF_958979055.1. Lineage (NCBI taxonomy): Eukaryota > Viridiplantae > Streptophyta > Magnoliopsida > Fagales > Betulaceae > Alnus > Alnus glutinosa. Next base: position 1,552,749 of record NC_084891.1, on the reverse strand, counting down.
GTGTGCTCATGAGAGTTGTGGAGAGAGGGAGTTTGAAAGTAGTTATCCCATAACCAGGTGTGGTAGTTAGATATTGAGAACTGAAACTCTGGGAGTGGTTATTTCCTGAATCCGCATGCCAGTAGTAGGGTTGTCGGCTGTTGCATTTTGTGTAGAAATAGAATTTCAAGATTGGTCCATTTCAATTATTTAAGTGGCAGATTTTGTATCCATAATCAGTAAACGATCTTTTGGAAAATCATAATTGTGGCGCAGCTTCATATTAGAAATAATTAACAGATGAGGCAGAAAATCTACACAGTAAAGGTATAGAAGGCTCACCATTTCATTTACTGCTACCAATAGGTCTTTGCGTGCCTTAGCAAAGCGCTTCAATTGACCTCCAATCATATGGAATAATTCCGCATCAAGGGTCAGTGAAAGTCTCATACCTGGCCTCTGTACCTTAACAGCTACCAGCTCTCCAGAATGCAGGTGAGCTGCAAGACTTGAAGCAACAAAACAGAACATTTAGCTTGAGTTTTCTCCAAACAAACAGATCTTCTCAAGACATCCATATAGTATAGATGAGATATATCAGTACTACCAGGATAGATTGCATCTATTCTTCCATATTCATTAAAGATTCTCTAACCTTTATAAACCTGCCCTAACGATGCCGCTGCAATAGGCTCTGGGCTGATATCAGCAAAAATTTGTGAAATAGGAACACCCAACTGAGTTTCAATAGATTTAATTGCAAGATGAGTTGGAAATGGAGGTATTTGATCCTATAAAACAAATGGTAATGCTTCAATCATGAGAATGAGGACATAAATTGACACAGTAGATCTATACTCATGGTATTTGGTTACATAATTTATTGATGAAGAGGCAAATGGGAGAAAGAAATCTAGTAAACCTGTAACTTAGCAAGCTCTTGGCAATATATAGTTGGCAGTATATCTGGCCTCGTGCTCAGAGCCTGCCCAAGCTGCAAATAGAAATAATACTAGGTCAGATGCATAAATTTCACCATACAGCAATTTGAGAGTTATTTAATGATTTAAAATTATAATCTAGATGACTAATCCTAATCCCACTCATTGTACAACATTCATCACACATAGAAGATGGATAAAGAAACCTTTGCAATGGCACATTTTTGTATGATGTGTATCAAAATAAAAACAACTGTCTTCCCCCTCTTTTCCAACCAAAGCAGCAACAGTTCTTAAAGGCAGGATTTTCTCCCAAGTCATGGTAGAATTACCAAGAGGATTTACCAGCTAGCAACCTTCACTACAATCTGCCACAAAGAAACCTATTCATTGCACATTTCTTTTTTGAATACATCTTTGTTTCTTTCCCAAAAAATCAAAGAGCCAAAGTACACCTATGTGCTTCATGTATATTACTTGTAGCACCATCATCAAGTTCTTCCTTTTCCTCCCACTCTTCCTTCATCTTCAACCATTGGTAGAATCAAATCCTTACTCCTTGGCATTAATTGATGCATATTAACCTTAAGTATGAAAGTAATATGTTAAATATATGTTGAAAGGTTGATGTACTGGGAACAAACATGATGTACATATACAGCCTACTCAGACACACAACTTTGAAATGTTAATGTATCTAGTTCCAACCAAACAACAAAATGAAAAAAAAAAAAAAAAAAAAGGAAGAAGAAGAAGAAGAAGAAGAAAGAAAAAAGAAAAGAAAAAAAGGAAAGGAATACATGAAGAATCTTAAAGACTGTTAAAAAGGGAAAGACAACAAAATTTCTCAACAATATAAGTGACTTGCCTTAATGTAGAATGGCCCCAAATGGATTAGAGTTTCACGGAACTGCAATAAATTGTAAAAAGTTAATGTCAATTTCAGTCTGTTACAAGTGTTCATATGTTTCTCCACCAAAGAAATAAAAACATGTAATAGCTTCAAAAAAATTCATGTGCCAAACAACCTACAATTTAAATCATAGCCTGCAGTTTCCCGAAGTTTGACTAGATATTCTATTGGTAACATGGTGCATGCTTATTGGCAGCAATATATAGTCACAACATGATATTATGGAAACTTATCATATGGAGAAGCCCAAATTCTACTTCAAGGAAGACATTAAGGTATAGTTAACTATGGGACATATAAATAGTTGAAGACTTAGATTGCTGACCCCAAACATACAACCTAAGAAAACAACATCATTAATATATAGGCAACGAGTGTAAGGGCCACTTTGGTAGGGCTGGATTTTATTAAAATTTAATTAATATGAGCAGCTGCAACTGCTTCTGAGAAGTAACCCTTGGCTTCCTACAAAGCCCAAGCAGCTTCATAAAAGCAGAGAAAAATCCCTTACCACCAGATTCACTGATATGTAAGGGCAAGAGGCATATATATTTTTTTGATAAGTAAGGGCAAGAGGCATATATATTGTAGCAAAACCAGCAGATACACGAATATGTGAAAGCAATTGACACACATTACCCTTATCTTTAGAGAGTGAAAAAAAAGAAGAAAACAATTAAAAAAAACTAGTTAATGAGAAACAACAGAGGATGCAATGCCTAGATAGAACACAGTGACCCTACTGACAGTTGTGTGTTATCAACGTTGCCATCATATTGCTACCCAGAGCTGACACTGACCTGAACATAAGAAAATTAAAGCTTATAACAATGAGAGCAGCAACTAACTTTTTTTTTTAAAAAAAAGTAATGAGAGCAACTAACTGGGTCCAACATCGATTAAGAATGCACATTCAGCAAATCAGTGACCTCCAGACCCATCCACTATCTGAACATTTCACCACACAGACCCATAGATGATGCTTGTGCCTAGGGAATGTGCATAATCAAGTGATCAAAGTGAACAAGTGAAGCAACCCAACAAATTTGTGACATAATTCTGCTCACAAACTGGAAGTAAAAGCATTATGGCTACAGCCAACAATCACAGAAGTCATTGGTTGATATTGCTGGCCAACATTTTACACTAATCATATAAAGACATGTCTTAGCATAAAGAGATGACTGGAAACCAGACTCCCAACACAGAACCTATGGTGCCTAGGCTCAAGGGTATAGAAATATATCCAGAGCAACAATCCCAAAAAATTGGTGTTACTCTAGACGAGGAGTAATTTATCCACAATATGGATAGCTCATTGGAAACCAACAAGCAGCTTAAAACAACAAAAAGAAAATGCAACAACTGTAACAGCTTAGTGCTGGCAGCTGCCATTTTGATGCATTGTGAATCTGTGATGATTACAAGTGCCAGTCCAACATTTTTGAATCTATGTCAGCAGAGAATAAATCAGTTCATTTAGCAAAGGAACTTATTTGTGAGAGAGGCGTGGGGGGATAGCAAGGATAGAATGGCATCCAATTAAAGTTGCAAACTGAATGAAACTATAGGAAGAAATCATAAGCTAAGCACCATACTCCATCATAAGCTTTAAACTCAGCAGAAGCCAGCGGAGAAGATGAAAAATAGAATATGTCGCATACCTTGATGGCACGTTTTTTTATGTCTTGAACAAAAAACTGCCAAATGCTTAGCTGAAACACATGAAATGAAATAATTGCTGCTCTATACAAAGCCAAAAATGGACCAAAACGGGGGAGAATGGAAACACTTTTCTCATAGGCTCCAAGAGCATGGCCAAATTCACTTTCTAGTGATTCCTTCCTCAGCTTTGCATACTCTGCAGATGGGCTTTCACCATGCACGCTGGTGAAGCCTGTAGAAAATCTGCAGCAATATCTATAAGCTGAAGTACAATAATCATGGAAAGGTAGAAAAACTTTAAAGAAGAATAATGAACCATTCAGGGAGTGCTGGACACACAAGACAATTCTCAAGTATTCACATTAATTCACAGTTTCAAAGATAGCCATCCACTTACGAATTTCGGTGCAACAAGTATAATGAAATCCAATTGTCTTGTCTTCTAACAATTTTAAGATTTGTTTGATATCCCAATGACATGCATTTCTGCAAGATGGCCTCAACGGTAGCATCATAGCGTAAACCTGCAAGGAGAACATAAGTTAAAACAGCAACACCCACATCATGATCCATGCTGGTAGTAGAGGAAGTTATACGGCAACAAAGGACGTGGCAACAAAGGGATTACATCTCTTTCATTTAAATAAGAAAATGCAGATCACATACCCCATAGATGTAAATATTCCAGGACAGAAATTTTTTTTTCTCAGTCTCAATCTCTGCCTAACGAGGCTAATTCTCTAAAATTCTTATGCACCTCCCTCCCGCAAAAAAAAAAAAAAAAGAGAGAGAGAAATTAGATGCATATAAAAACATGACCCCCACAGCTCTAAATTTATATTCATTTATACCCCCCTACCCAAAAATAAAAAATAAAGAAAATTCTGGCTCCGCCCCCGTGAAACATTATGTCCTAGTAAGTGAATAGAAAAGTGATCAAAAAGCGCCTAGCTAACACTGCTAGTAAAAAAAAGCCTTCTCATGATGTTGGACTTCATTTGCAGTTAAGTCATCGAGAATTACCGAAGTAATGGTTCGGGCTTCAAGCCCCGTCTCAGTCAACATCATAACCAACATTATAACTAATTTGACAATAGCACATCTAAAAACTAATTTGAAACAACGACGCCCGTCCGTACACATAAAGAGAGGATCACATCGCCAAGTACAAAAATAAACCTAACGTAAGCCTCCGTTTCATTGCCGAGAAATAAAATCATGAATCTCAATTCTCACGGTACCGGTTCTTCCGGCTTAAACATTCCTACATTTTCTCATCAACCAAACAGAAGCTAAAATAAAATTCAAAGAAAATAGCAGGGGAGATTAAGTGTTGGTGAAGAGGAGTTACCTCTGGAGAGCACTGCGATATGGCGGCGACTGTTGAGACTCGCAAAGACATTTCTCATTGGCTACAAAGCATGCGAGAGAGATTTTGCACAGCGAGTGTTTGTAAAAATGCGCGAGACCCCAATTCAGCGTACAACGATACTCTCTGTTTTTCGTGTGTAACAGTGTAGCAAAGGAGACGGAGAGAGTATTTGCTTGAGGAATGGGAAAACTGCCACGTATGGTCTACTTGGCACCTCTAAGGGGCACCTACGTGTCTTGTAACTGTAGAGCCTGGGACCGACTTGGCCTTCCCTGGCACGATGCTTTTTTATCATTCTTTTTTTTTTTTTAAGGAAGTTATGGGTTCCCTTGATAAAATTTTGTAAACTGTTTTGTGTTTTGAAAATCTATTGATTTTAGATTAATTTTGCATTTTTGCCCGAAATATTATACGAGAAAGCAACACAGCCAACCAAACCATCTACGACATCTGCTACACAACAAGACCAACAACGAATAATTCAAGTTGTTCAACACAGATATTTATCTAAAAGAACACAGTTAGAGATACTCCAAAAGCTGGTACTTTTCTTGAACATGCCCCTACACAATTACACATTTTGGTCATATGTCTACACTTCTCAATCCCGATGAAAAGCTTCAAGTTTTTTCTTTTTAGAAAAAGCCATTAAGGAACTTTTTCCAAGTAAAAGATTGTGGTTTTGGGCTCTAGCAGCGTTATGGTTAGGGGTGTACAAGCGGGCAGGTATTAACCGCATAATAACCTAACCAACTATGGCAGACGGTTAGTACTTTTAGGGATAGGCAAAGGCAGTTAAATAATCCCTAAACGTCTACCCATATATAAATAATAATAATATACAAATAACGTTGTTTTAATGTGTTTGATATAAGGTTTTCATTTTGAATTTAATAAAATTGATATCTATTAATCAAAATAATAACAATAATAATATTCTCGAGCTTTATTACATTTTAAAGTCTTCTAATTATTTAAAAAAAAATGCCAAAAATCATACAAAATAAGCTCTAAAAGAGAGACTAAGAGAATTTTCAAAACACCAAAAATAGGCCCAAATGGCAGATTTCTAAAAAGAGGTTATGAGTTTCAATAACCATTAACCGCCTAAGACAGAGCAGTTGTAGTTACGAAAATTCAATAACTGCATAAGGCAGTTGCAATTGGCGATTAGAGGCAATAATCGCTAACCACAACCAATTTTACACCTATAGTCACGGTAAAATGTGAAGTGAATGATTGAATTGTAAAGAAAAATAACTTAAAACAATGTAAACATAGCGTATACCACTATACCTAATTCAAAACAACGGCATTTTGGTATTAAACACCAAAACAACGTTGTTTTGATGAATTTATAATATGTATAATATATATTAAAAAACAATATATTATATATAAATAGTATACAGATGCGGTTAATTGGTTATTAACCGCATTCGCATGCCATAAAATCGCTATTCGCATCTGCATGTGAGGATAGTAATTTTTGCTAACCGCATCCACATGTGCAGATAACATATGCTGACGGTATATATATATTGTATATGTTATAAATGATACTAAAAAATGAGGTTTTAATTTAGCATTAGTAATTTTTTACATGACCCACAAATCTGACACGATCACAACACGAAGTTATAGAGTCTGAGTTTAAGCTAACTGGGTTCAAGTCCTAAACAAATCAACCACATTTATAATTGCATCAAGCGGGTCAACCCGTGGGTTGACCCGTCAACTCTCTGTGTCTCTCTAACTCGGTCTTTTGGTTGAATGTGATTCTTTGAGCTACGCATGCCTGTGTTTCTTCTCATTCATCATCGGTCTTCGACTCTTCAAGATTTCAATGGTTCTTTATTTCTTTTCAGGCTTTGCTGTAACATCGTTTAATCAAAATTATTTCAGCACTTGTTTGATGGGTGGTGGGTCATTTTGGAAATGAACAAAAATACATAGTTGATTTTAAGAAGCATTAATTTTCAATTCCTGAATGATCCACAATTTGCACCTGAGACGTAAAACCTTTGCTTATGTGAGATTTATTGGACATAACTTTTTTACTTGCTAGACGTTTTGCAGGATTCATCAAAGTGTTTATTAATCCAATGGCTAGACGGGTCGTGTCAATCCAGCACGACCTGTTAGTTAAACGGGTTAATTATGTCGTGTTAGGTTACCCACAAAATTAGTGTGTCGTGTTCGAGTTTAGGATGCCTACTCTTTTAACTAATCGTGTCGGGGATTCGAGTTGACCTTAATAGATTGATGGGTCAATCCAAACCTGACACGCTAACTCGTTTTGGTAGCCTTACTCTCCTTTCATATTACTTACATAAACATAGAAACAAAATACCCCCTTCATTCCATCAATCAAAGCGTATCATATATATAGTATACGAAATATAAGTATTTTCATATGAAATTTGGTTTTAGTGTTGTAAAAAAAAAATTACAAATATTGTAGATTTTCAACAATTCATATTTAATTTCAAATCCAAATTCTTCCAAAAGTACGGGTATCTTCACTATTGTATAAATTACCTTCTCAAGATCCCAACCTGCATATCATAAACATAAAAGAGCAATTAATGAATGACATTGCTTGCATACTTTGTGCACCATGTTTACTAGAATGTTAATTTTGAGGACTTAAGTTTAGCTTACGTAAAATATTCAATTTTAATTCTTCCAGCATCTTCAGAAAGAGTGATGGTTCCGCATCTTGGTCCTCTACAATAATCGACGATTTTAACCGTAACAATGCCATCCTTACAAGGTGGTGGTGCTCGGTTTGTGACACCAATACATTTTACAACGACATAATGTTCCCCACATGCTCCACTATTTTCCCATATTTTATCACTTGCTGCGGCTATAAAGTTACCTTCAAAATCGTGTTTAACGTTACATGCATAGGCTGGCAAAAAATATTGAAAATTAGTATTTAGGGTCGAAAAATGTGATATAGTCTTACAAATAATAAGAAAGGAGCAAGCACAAAAATTGAAAATTAACTAGTAACTAAGACGCATTCTGGTGGTTATACTTCATACCTAGAATTGAGTTTATGTCTACACATCAAACCCAATAGAGGTAAGTTATGTTATTAGTGAATTAAAATTTTACAGGCAAATCCTTATAAATCGGAAAGAAATTAAGAACAAAAGAACAATTGCATTATGAAATTCAAGCATTACAGTTTCCATTGTGCGAATAAAGCAAAGAATTTGAATTCAACCTATAGAAGGTGCAAGGTACGAGCATGGACGAAGGGTCTTCTTGGAGTAGGAACAAAGTTGCAGAGTGTGACCATGAACAAGGATATCTCTGGAGTAAGGGGCAAAGGTTTATGACACGGGCACAAATGAAAGTCCATGGAGTATGGACAAATGTGTGTGGCGCGGACAAACCCACATAGCCTCATAAGTAATCTTGGAGAGGGCCAATTGGATCGATTAAAATTCTCCGTTTAAGGGAGTGTAGCAATGTGATGATGGACTCACACATGAATGGGAGATTCTTGAGTATACATGTATGAGTATAGAAAGTATAAGTCCCACATTGAAAATATATCATAGGTGTGAGTGATTATTATATCATAGTTGGGCCCAAACCCACAGATTTAAGAGCATAGGTTTATACATATATACTCAAGAATATTGGTTTAGATTCAATAATTAAATTGAGAATTTGCCCGAGATGTATGGGGGAATGGCAGAAAAATACTACAAAAGAGTTATAGGGAGATATCAGATTTCATTCAGGTGGTGGAGGAGATGCTAGAACGATGTGACATATAAGAGTTTGAATTATTGGCAGTGATAGCAAGGAAAATTTGGATTATGAGAAATACAATAGTCTATGGGGAAGATGCAAACTGTGAATGCGGTAAAGGAAAATGGGAGAAATTTGAGTAAATTTGGCTATACTGTAGATGAAATTATAGATGTTCTTAATAAACTACAACAATGGCAAATTTTTCATGTAAACAGGGATGCAAATTGTGATGCTCGTGGATTTTTCAAGTACATATTTTTAGTTCTAATGTTGTTCATGAATCTGAAAAAAAGAAAAAAAGAAACAGAGTTTCCAAACTGAAATTGTTCTATATTGATATGTGAAAAGAATGTGTATGAATTTATACCACAAAACCAAGGAGATCCTTTTAGAACGAGTAATGTTATTTGGCAGACTACCATACAATTTGATGATGTGTCAGTGAGAATCAGCTATTTGATCAGCACTTGTAAATAAATAAAAATAAATAAATAAATAAATAAAAGGCTGATTTTTACTGCCATGTATATGATAATCGTATAACAGTTTACTAAATACCATTACTCTTTTAGAATTATCAAACCCTATAACAATCAAAATATACAAAGATACCCAATATATAACCATATATGACTTACGTTCATAAGGGCGTTTGTAGAATGTGGCAGTCCCTTTGCCAATATTGAAAGCATACGAAATTGTGGCAAAATATATGATGGTGCCAACTATAATCAGAACTTGAATATTTGCTCCCATTCTTTTTCCTTTATAAATAATGCCTAAAGATATGTGGTTTTTGAAAAAGGTTTTAATCCATTTTATAGCCTACCCCCATCTTTGTTTACTCACCAAATGTATTTGTAGAACCTAAGCTTATTCTCACACGAAGGGGTTTTCTAACACGATCAACCATATTATGTTGGCCTTCCTCACTCTGAACTCCATTATTGGACCGTTTCTCTCGGGTGGTCTCCAAAGTCTCACCCAAGAGACCCAACAACATTGACTTTTATGATTATAGTAATGGTACACAATATTGTTGTTTATTTAGCAAACAACAAAACAACCGGGTGTCTTTTTTTTAATAGATGAGTTACGAGACAAAGAGAAAAATACAGGGATCTTTTCTACTATAAAGTGGAAGATCCAGCAAAGAAAGAATACATATATAGCAAATACTTTAAAAAAATTTAGATTAATCGGCCTATTTAGTTAAGTTTTTTTTTTTTTTTTAATTGCCTATTGTTTAAGTTGTGAGTGCAAAAATTTGTGCTTCTATGAACTTTGGCAAGTTGGCAACCATCCGGTTATTGAGAGAGCCAAGTAACCAAGGATGTTTAGTGTTATTACCGTGCACAATGATTAATAATATGGAATGAAAAAGAGAGAATAAGAGAAAATTAAGACACAAATTTACGTAGTCCGGCAATATTCAATAATAATTTAGAGTTACAAAATAATAAATTTTATAACAAAACCCTATTTTACTCTCGTGTTACTCTCTATACTCAAAAAAAAAATATGAGTCACTTGTTCCAACTTTTAAAATAGTGGTGAATTTATTTCTTTTTCTTCTTCTTTTTGGTTTGTTTGTGTGTGTGTGTGTGTTTTTTTTTTTTTTTTTTTAAAAAAAAAAAAAAAATAGGGAAGAATGGCACTATTGCAGCTAAATAGGAGAGAATATTTCAGAAGTGGGACCTACAAAACTACCACATTTAAGCAATTGCTGACAGAAAGAGAACCGTTGTGCTTAAAAATTTAGGGTTAAACACCTTTTTAGTCCCTGAGTTTTGACAACTTTATTTTTTAGTCCTTGAGTTTCAATTCGCATCACAGATGAGTCACTATACTCAAAAGAATTTAGAGTTAAACACCTTTTAAAAATTTACGTAGTTTGACAATATTCAATAATAATTTAGAGTTACAGAATAATATATTTATAACAAACCTTATTGTACTCTTGTATTACTCTTTATACTCAAAAGAATATGAGTCACTTGTTCCAACTTTTAAAATAGTGGTGAATTTATTTCTTTTTCTTTTTTATTTTTTTTTAATACTAGGAAAGAATGGCACTATTGCAGCTAAATAGGAGAGAATGTTTCAGAAGTGGTACCTACAAAATTACCACATTTAAGCAATTGCTGACCGAAAGAGAACAGTTGTGCTTAAAAATTTATCCATCTCCCACTCTTTGGCGGACGTGAGACAAACTCATTTTTTTCTTCGCTATACCAAGAGAATTGGGTAAGGGAGAATGGTACTGTACGTTAGAGCTGAATATGAGAATAATGGTGAAGATCGATCTAAATTTGATGTAAGATGGGTATGTTGACTGCCAAGAACTACTGCTCAAAGAGTCCCCATCTACGAGAGTTGTTGGTGGAGAACTTTGAAGACCAAAATGGTATGGGGTTCTACTTCTACATCAGATTCAGATATATATATATATATATATATAAGCAAGTTCAATTCCTAAACAAAATGCACAGAAAAGATCCTATTAACTCCAATAACAGAGTTATGCAAGAAACATTTTGTTCATGGCGCAGTGCATTTCGGTCTTGATCTTGTGTGTTTTCTGGTTGTTCAGGGATCGTGTTGATCTTGTGTGTTATCTGACTATTCAGGGATTATGTTGATGATGTTCTGTTATTATCTTGATCTTGGGTGTGTTCTGTTTCAACTTGATTTTGGGTGCTCTGCAATGGGTGGAAGTGGAACCATGGTCCGTGGAAGACAAAAATGGAGGGATGTCCGTCAGGTGCCCAACGCCAGAGAGAGATGAACAAGCAACATTCCGTTTAATTATTTTGATGATGTGTTAATTTTTAAGGTTAAATACCCTATTGGTACCTGAGTTTTACGTGATTTTAAATTTAGTACCTCAGTTTTGGTTTGTATCATAAGTAGTACCTGAATTAAGGGTAAAAATCCATTTGGTACCTCTGTTAGATTTTCCGTCCGAATTTTAACGGCTCGCTAAGGTTGACACGTGGCACTACATAAAAAAAAAATTAAAAATTAAAAATTGAAATCTTTAGAAAATGATTAAAAATAATAAAATTTTAAAAAAGAAAATTAAAAAAAGAAAAAAGAAGAGGGGTGGCTGAGCCACCCCCCTTGGCCACCATGGGGGTGGCCGGCCACCCCCATTTTGGCCAAGGAGGTGGTCGGTCTGGCCGGTCTGGGGTGGCCGAACCACCCCCTATGGGGTGGTTCGGCCACCCCACAGTTGAAAAAAAAAAAAAAAAAAATTGAAGGGTTTTGGCCCTAGGGGGGCCGGACTGGGTGGTTCGGCCACCCCCTAGGCCAAAACCCATCAAAAAAAAATTGAGGGTTTGCCCTTGGGGGTGGCCGAACCACCCTCTAGGGCCACGAGGGTGGTTCGGCCACCCCCATACAGCCCAGACTGGGGTGGCCGAACCACCCCCGTGGCCCATGGGGGTGGTTCGGCCACCCCAAGGGCAAACCCTCAATTTCTTTTTGGATGGGTTTTGGCCCGTGGGGGTGGCCGAACCACCCCCTAGGGCCACGGGGGTGGTTCGGCCACCCCAGGCCGGCCTGTATGGGGGTGGCCGAAGCACCCCCAAGGGCAAACCTTCAGCTTTGTTTGGTATGTGGAATGAATAATTTCATTAAGAAATAAAATAGTTATTATCATAAATATAATGGAATGGAATGACTATTTATATACTTTAATTTTTCAAAAAAAAAAAAATTCATATATTTTAATTGGAATCGAATTAAAATTTCTACAAAACTCACAATTTTTTTATTAAAAAAAAATTATTAAAAAACTCAAATTATTAAAAATAAATAAATAAAAACCTTGAAAACTAGTGGGTGACCAGGCCACCCCCGATGCTGGCCATCCCCAATGCTCCAGGGGTGGTTGCACCACCCCGACTCCATATGTGGCTGGCCGACCACCCATTCGGCCAATCACTGTGTCACGTAGGTTTTGTTTTTTCTTTTCTTTTCTTTTTTTCTCTTAAAAAAATTGAGAGAAAATAAAAAATAATGAGTGATTTTTTTTTAGAAAATGTAGTCTATTCCTCTCATCTATTGGTAAAGGATGAATAACTATTCCAAGAAATAGAGCTCTACCAAACAAAGTAATCACTACAATTATTCAATTTCATGAGTCTATTTAGAGGTGAGTTAGGTGACAAAACAAAATAAAATCTAGATTAAAAAAATATATATATTAAACCACAATAGGCTAAAGTTGTTTGACCCTTCATTTTTTTTTATGGAAGATGGATCCATTATTACGCTTGTCTTTTGTAAAGTTTCTTAACCACATGTATAAAATAAAATAAAATAAAATAAAAAAAAAACTAAGGTTACAAGAAGCATTAGAGTTTTTTTTATGTCCTTTTAAATGTCACATGCCTTTTAAAATTATTATTGATTTTAGTTGATTATTGTTGAAGTTTTATTAAAACGTGACTTTAAAGTCATATACATCTGGTCCTTCTTATAAATTTATAATATTATTCTTAAAAAATATATATTTTTTGTTTTTTTTTTTAAAAAGCAAAAAGACAGAATATAAATTTGCTTCTCTAGTGATGCAGTTAATTTCAAAACGACTTTCATATCATTTTTTTATTGTCCAATAAAATACTGAATTCCAAAGCCCTTCTTCTGGGGCTTCTCACAATCTCTCTCTCCCTCTCTCACGTGCACGCAAAGAAAATGGCAAATGAGCAACCGTCACTGTCGTCATGGCCATGGCTCCTCAAAGCACTGCCTTTCATGGTTGTTGTCCTAATAGCAGCTCACGTCTTCGCGTTGGTACTAGCCCTTTATTTCTCTCTTTCTTATTCACTTTCTTCCTTTCCCCTCCCTTCCCTTTATTAGAACCTCAACTCATGAGGACTCTTCATCAACCAAGTCACACGTGGATAACTCTTCAGCATAGCAGATGAGGATAAATACTAAATTGTTGTTACTAAGATAGAATATAATTCAAATGTATAGATATATCAAGTTAGTTTGATTAGCTGTAGAATGTTAATCTCTATATACTTCTACTAGGTTACATCTACTGTAAACTGTTTCTATAAATACAAAGCATCAACAAAGGATTATTTGGGATTGTTTAACCATAGATTTATTTGTTCGTATATGGTATCAGAGCCTTTCAAGGATTAACATCCAATTTTTTTTTTTCCTTTCTCCATCGCTCATTATGCCGTCTACATCTTCTTCCATTACCTCTAGCTCTGCATCTCCCCTGCAGCCTAGCCACTTGAACCATTTTTCTCCTGCCAAGCTTGGTCGTGATAACTACATGGTATGGACTGCTCAGATCGTTCCCTACCTTGAAGGTCACTCTCTGTATGGTTATGCCACAGGTGATATTCCCGCCCCTCCTGCCCAGATTACTTCCTCAGACAGCACTTCTACCACAGTCTTTTTGATCCCAAATCCTGTTTACACCGCATGGTACCAACAAGATAAACTTCTCCTTGGTACCTTGATTTCTACTCTCACTGTGTAGCATTGCCTCATGCTATTGGCATCAAGACATCCTGTGATCTTTGGGTCACTCTGGAGCGCCTCTTTGCCTCTGATTCTCAAGCCCGCATTGGGCAAATCCGATATCAGCTAGCTTCTTTCAAGAAAGGAGCTCTCCTGGTTACAAAATATTTTCAAAAGGCTCAATTGCTAGCTCAAACACTTGTTGCAATTGATGAACTCATGAAGGACTCTGCTCTCACTAGTTATGCTCTTGCTGGTTTACTGATGGAATATGACTCTCTAGTCACTTCGGTTACCACTTGCTTGGATCCTGTATCCAGGACTAATCTTTATGGTCATCTTCTCACACATGAGCAAAGGATTGAAGGTCATCATTCTTCCCCTGACTTATCCTTGTCCAGTGTTAATTCTACTCAACGTCAGTCGCCTTCTCCCCTTCCTGGCCGTGGAAGAGGTTTCTCCTCCAACTACTGTGGACGTGGTACGGGTTGTGGCCGTGGCTCCCCCTCATCTGGTATTTTCAACACCAACCGTCCCATCTGTCAGATATGTCAGAAGCTTGGAGATACTGCTAACCGCTGCTACAGTCACTTTGATCACTCATATCAGCAGGCTCCTTCTGGTCCATCTGCTGCCTTCTCTGCACAGCAAGCCATTCCTGATTCTGCTTGGTACCCTGATACTGGTTCCACTCACCACATTACCAATGATCTCTCCAACTTGAATCTGCATGCGGAGGAATACACGGGTACTAATCAGATCCGGGTGGGAAATGGACAAGGTTTGCCTATTCAACACACTGGTTCAGCATGTTTACCTTCTAGATTGCATAATTTTTCTTTATAATCTCTTCTTCATGTTTGTTAGTTTGTAATTGGCCACATTCTGTTGGACAAAATCACTTCTCTGTAATGATGCTTTTTAACAGTGATTCCGCTATTCAAAGTGCTTCCAGAAGATTCTGCACAAATTACAAGTCAGAAAATTCAGTTCCCTACCAGCCGTCTGGACGACGTGACATACTGTTCGGATGCCCAATTGTCCAAAGCATCATCCGTTTTAACGACGAGAACTTTCTGTCCGGACCTTCCCCTATGTCGAGAAGCTTCGAACTGTTCCAGCTTGCATCCATCCGGACGTTTCAGCAGCCCGTTCGGACGACTCTCAGTGTTCGACCAAGTTTCAGGATTTCTTTCCAAAACACATATATGGGAAGTTTGCTGCAACCGTCCAGACAATGTGGATTCCCGTCCGGACACGCTCATCCATAAGGCAAGTATCGCATTTAAAATCTAGATGTCCGGACGCCAGTCAGCATGGTCCAGATGCGCGAGCATTAGATATGGAGATTACGTGCATCAGATCAACCGTTCGGACGACCATCACCTTGGTACGGACGCCCAAAGCCTTGATATGGAAATTACTTGCAGCGAAAGTACGACCGTCCGGACGTCAGGACACCACCATTCGGACGCAGCTCAAAACACGAAAGAATTCCAGGGAAATTTTCGGAAAGCCGATCGCATAGTAGTCCGTCCGTACGGCCTATGACTACTGTCCGGACGACACCTATGTTTTATCAAGCCAGACGCTCATTTGAACCCTGAGCCTATAAATAGAGGTCCCTAGGCTTGAGAACAGCAAGAATTCGGTATTGAATTCCATTAGTACTTAGAAAGCTATATTGTGAGGTGATTGAGCTGAGTTGGTCTCTCTAAAGTCGTTGCTGTGTGTGATGTTGTTGCGCTTAATCTAAAGTCTATCTTAGAGGTTGGCCCTAAGGTAAAGGATTCCATTGAAGACCCCTTCTGGTAGGAGACCTAGTTGGGAGACGTTCGTGTTAGGTTACACGTTAGAGTTCAAGGTACGACCACTGCATCAGGGGTATATGAGTGCTACTACTTTGTAACTAGTCTTGTCTTCTGAATAATGGATATCCTGTATGTGAGTGCTACTACTTTGTAACTAGTATTGTCTTCTGAATAGTGGATATCCTGGGTTTGGTTGCCCCGGAGTGGTTTTTCTCATTTTGAGTTTCCACTTTGTTAACAAAAATTCTTGTGTTGTTTAATTTCCGCATTGATATTTTGTTAACACTTTGTGCACACACACACACACACTTACTCTTATTAGAAGTCAATTTCAATTTTTAAATGTTCCTCATATCCAAAAGAACCTCACTTCTATTTTCAAATTCACTACTGATAATCATGTCTTTGTTGAATTTCATCCATCTTGTTTTCGTGTTAAGGACCTCCGCACATGGAAGCTGCTCCTCCAAGGCCCGAGTAGAGATGGCCTCTACCCGTGGCCATCCACTGCATTGTCTCTTCCTTCATCACCTCATGCCTTCTTAGGTGAAAGAGTATCTGTTGATCAGTGGCATAATCGGCTGGGCCATCCTGCACTTTGAGTTGTTCGTGTTGTCCTCTCCAAATTCCGTCTTCCCACCTCCACAAATAAAGCAACTCCTGTTTGCTCCTCTTGCCAACAAGGAAAACTGCACAAATTTCATTTTCCTTTAAATTCTAGTGTTTTAGCACATCCATTGGATTTGCTTTTTCTTGATGTTTGGGGCCCTGCTTCGATTGTTTTTTCGAATAATAAACGTTACTTTATTTGCATTGTGGATGATTATAGTCATTATTCTTGGATTTTTCCTCTTTCATGCAAATCTGAGGTGCTTCATGTCTTCACTAAATTCAAATTGTTGGTTGAAAATTACTTTCATTCCTCCATCAAATCTGTCCAAACAGATGGTGGAGGTAAATTTATTCCTATTCAGCGTCTCTTATCTGCTCATGGCATCTCCTACTGCCAAACCCGTCCACACACACACACCATCAAAATGGTAATGTTGAAAGAAAATTACAGCATATAGTTGATAATGGTATGGCTCTCCTTAGTCATGCTTCCGTTCCTTTAAAATTTTGGGATTCTGCCTTTGATATAGCTTGTTACCTAATAAATCGGCTGACATCATCTAACAACCCCACTAAATCTCCCTTTGAACTTCTTTTCAATGCGAATCCTAACTATCACTTATTAAAGGTGTTTGGTTGTGAATGTTGGCCATATCTTCGGCCTTGCAATTCCTCCAAGTTCTTTTATCTCTCCAAATCATGTCTTTTCTTGGGCTACAGCAAACCGCATGTTGGCTATATTTGTTTCCACCCTCCTTCTGGCTGTGTCTACATAGCTCGTCATGTTGTATTCAATGAAACTTGGGTGTGTTCTGTTTCAACTTGATTTTGGGTGCTCTGCAATGGGTGGAAGTGGAACCATGGTCCGTGGAAGACACAAAAATGGAGGGATGTCCGTCAGGTGCCCAACGCCAGAGAGAGATGAACAATCAACAACTCCCGTTAAGTTATTTTGATGAGGGGTCAATTTTTAGGCATCGGGCCTCGTCTGCCGTCTGGTTTACGGAATGAATAATTTTATTAGAAAATAAAATAATTATTATTAGAAATAAAATAGAGTAAAATG
This sequence comes from Alnus glutinosa, assembly GCF_958979055.1. Taxonomy (NCBI): domain Eukaryota; kingdom Viridiplantae; phylum Streptophyta; class Magnoliopsida; order Fagales; family Betulaceae; genus Alnus; species Alnus glutinosa. Next base: position 1,535,120 of record NC_084891.1, on the reverse strand, counting down.
GAATGACTATTTCTACTATTTAGTTTGGTAATAACTTATATACTTTAATTTTTCAAAAAAAAAAAACTCATATACTTTAATTGGAATAGAATAAAAAATTACTAAAAAACCTCACATTATTTTTTTTAATGCGGTAAGGCCAGGCCACCTTCGATGCTGGCCATTCCCAAATGCTCCAGGGGTGGTTGCACCACACCCTACTCTATATGTGTCTGACCGACCACCCATTCAGGTAGTCACTGTGTCACGTGGGTTTTGTTTTTTCTTAAAAAAAAAAAATTTGAGAAAAAATCATGAGTGTTTTTTTCTAGAAAATGTATTATATTTCTCTAAAAAATGAGAGGAATATGTATTCATATTGGTAAAGGAATAGTTATTCCAAGGAATAGATTTATACCAAATAAAGTAATGACTATAGTTATTTAATTTCACCGGTCTAGTCTAAAAAAAAAAAAAAAAAAAAAAACTTTAAATTTTTTATGAGAAATCATAATCCATTAACCGACTCCTCTCAGAGCATTTCTAATAGCCTCACCAAAATAGTTTTTTAGCTATTTTGGTGAGCCAATTTGATGAAAATCCTGAAAAACCACTCCCAGCAGCTTCACCATTTTAACCAAAAAAATTTGATGACTGAAATTACTAACCAAATTAGATGAGGCATTTTCACTCAATAACTCACTCACCAAATTTTGTTTCACATTTCTCTCTCACATGATTAGCACACTTTTTTGCTTTTTTCTCTCATTTTCTTCTCCCATCTCCCATCTCTCACACGATAATGTCATTATTACATGGATATGAATGATTTTTTGTAAAAAGATTATATAGAGAAAAAATAAATAAATATGAAAAAAATATTATTTAAATGGAATAGTGAATATTGACTAGTTAAAATGGTGAGGCTACTAGAGGAATTTTAATAAAGTAGCTCACCAAAATAGAAAAATGTAATTTTTAATTATTTTGTTGAGTAAAATTTAGTGAGGTTACTAGGAATACTCTCATTACCGAGGATCCTAATCCATTTAGGCTAGCCAAAAATACTTGACATTTGCCAAACCACCCCCGGCCAAAATGGGGTGGTTTGTTGAAGAGGGTGGCTAGAGCCACTTCTTCTCTTCTCTCTTTTTTTAAAATGATTATTATTTTTTTAAAGTTTTCTTAATTTTTTAAAATTTTCTTAATTTTTTAAAGTTATTTTTTTAAAAAAAAAAAAATTAATATCAATAAGTCATGGGACAACCGAAGATGCGTTTTGAAGGATATGATGCATACTTTCATTAATTTTAAGGTTAAACACCTTTAATTTTCACGTGCTCTAACAACTTTATTTTAATTTTTTTTCCACATAACTGTTTGTTTTGAGAAATCATTTTTCAAGAAAATGTTTCATGATGAAAATATTTTTTTGGCATTTAGCGCATATGGAATATATATATATATTCATTCAATCATATTAATCTATAAAAATTAATTTTTATTCACAACATGAAAATATTAATATAAAATAATTAAAAAAATTAACCTAATCATTTGAGTTCAGGCAGTCGTCTAGCGAAAGCCCATCGGTGGAATGGTGGTGGTTCGACGGTAGTCTGGTACGGGGATGGCCCGACGATGGTCTAATGGTGGTTTGAAAGTGGCTCGATGGTGGTCTAGCGTTAACCTGGTGTGACTTGGCGGTGGTCTAGCGGTAGCTCGATGATGGCTTGGAGGTTGTCCGGTGCTGGTCCAGCGATTTGAGAATAAAAAACTCAAACTCATAAAATGATTTTCAAAATTTAAAAATAGAAATCATTTTCCAAAACTAAAGAAGTGCGTTTGGTCAAAACAAAAATATTTTTTTCTATTGCACTAAACATTGTAAAATATGGAAAATATTTTTCAAAAAATATTTTACGCCAAAACAACCATAGCTTAAATTTTATTTTGTATCGTTAATGGTATCTCGCCTATTTAGTGGTGAATTAGGTGACAAAACAAAATAAAATATAGATTAAAAAAAATAATACTAATCCACAATAGGTTAAAGTTGTTTAACCCTTCATTTTTTTTTTTTTTTTTGGAAGATGGATCCATTATAAGTTTATAACGCTTGTCTTTTGTAAAGTTTCTTAACCACATGTATTAAAAAAAATAGTAAGAAGCATTAGAGTTTTCTTTCTTTCTTTTTAAATGTTACATGCTTTTTAAAATTATTATTGATTTTAGTTGATTATTGTTGAAGTTTTATTAAAAGGTGATTTTAAAGTCATATACATCTCGTCCTTCTTATAATATTATTCTTAAAAAATATATATATATATTTTTTTTAAAAAAAGGAAAAAGACAGAATATAAATTTGCTTCTCTAGTGAGGAGCATTCCTAGTAGCCTCACCAAATTTTACTCACCAAAATAGCTAAAAATCACTTTTTTCTATTCTGGTGAGCCACTTTATTAAAATTCCCCCAGCAGCCTCACCAAATTTTACTAGTCAAATGGAATTTCCATTTAAATAATAATTTTTCAAATTTTTTTATTATTTATCTATTTAAAATTTTTTGAATGTTTGTCTTACGGTCATATTTTTTAATATCTTATTCTAATGGTCATTTTTAAAAATTTTGTTTTGTATGACAAAACAAATCAAAGCAATCGTGTGAAATTTTCTAAATTGAGATGCAAATTCAACGCATTGCAGATATTCAAGCATAAAATGCTGAAGATCAATGTCAAAACTCAAAAGATAACAGCTGATTTAAGAGGATATAAAGCTGATTCGTCCCCAAAAAAAAGAAACGAAAATAAAGCTAAGAAAGGAAAAGGCAGGAGCTTGTCACAATGTCCAGCAAAAACACCTAAGGTCCTGGATACCTAAGAAAAAAATAAAGAAGACCCAATTATATAAATAATACGAATGGACAAGGGCATGATATTTGCAGAATTGGATGATGCAGAAGAAATTCAATTGCCATGGAAAACTACAATAAATAATACAGAAGAAACATATATAGGGATTCACATTCAGTGTGTAGAGAACAAGAAGGGCAGGTAGGGAAACGTGATCTTAGGTTGACAAATGAGATTCACTATATATCATGCATTCTTTCCTCCCACATAAACCATGCATCAACTAAACGTGGTCCTACGAGCAGTGCCTCTTTTTTTTTTTAATTTTGAAAACAATGAGACATGTAGGCAAAATTTCGAAGAGCAAACAGAGCTAATTATATCAAATGTTGGTAGTATTTTGTCTAGAAAGTGCAAGAAAACTCCAACTACTGGTCAAAGTTACGAAGTGGCTAGTGATTACTAAACAGGATCTGCTAGTGATGCAATTATATGTTAATAAGCAAGCCAAAGAGTTAATTGAAGATGTGATATTATGGTTGGAGAAACAGAGGATACCAAGAGATCACATTCAGGCCTTTCATCAAACACTTTCGGTGGGTTCATCAAACACTTTCTGTGGGTTCATCTCCTTGGGACATTCTATTCAGACAATTTGTTTTAAAAAAACCACAATGGAGCATTGAAGCTCTTATTCAGACAATCATTCTAAAATAACCCACAACTCTAAGAATTGTTTCAAGGAGAAACGGTAATGGGTCTTCCCTGAGCTCAAAAATTTTCGTCTTTTCTTCTTTTTAATGATCAGAAATAGAGACTAGGATTTATATATAAGGACTTGATATGGCACACAAAGAGGTTAGATTTGCAAAGAAATATGAACATTGATACAGAGAGAGAGAGAGAGAGAAAGCTCACTGAGATGGGGTGGAGAGGAATCCAAATAGAGGAAGGAGGCTTGATGGAGAGATGGCCGGTGTGGGACTGGACGGACGGGAAGGATCTGGCGTGGGCTCGTTGGACTGCGACGCTGGGGGGACGACAGGCTTGTGGTGATGAGCTCAGGTATGCTGTGCGTGAAGATGGGAGAAAAATGAAAGAAGAAAGATGAAAAAGTGGATTGCGATCGTGGGAGAGAGAAAATAGAAATAGAGTTGCCGAGTGAAAATGCCTTGTCTAATTTGACTAGTAATTTCAGTCATCAAATTTTTTTTGGTTAAAATGGTGAGGCTGGTGGGAGTGATTTTTAAGAGTTTTCATCAAATTGGCTCACCAAAATAGTTAAAAAATTAATTTGGTGAGGCTACTAAAAATGCTTTGAGGCAGTTAATTTCAAAACGACTTTCATATCATTTTTGATTATCCAGTAAAACAGTGAATTTCAAAGCCCTTCTTCCTGGGCTTCTCACAGTCTCTCTCTCCCTCTCTCACGCGCACACAAAGAAAATGGCGAATGAGCAACCGTCACCGTCGTCGTGGCCATGGCTCCTCGAAGCACTGCCTTTCATGGTCGTGGTCCTAATAGCAGCTCACGTCTTCGCGTTGGTACTGGCCCCTTCTTTCTCTCTTTCTTATTCACTTTCTTCCTTTCTCCTCCCTTCCCTTCCCTCTAGTTCCGAGCAGATCTCTGATTTACTCTCCATTCGTGTTCTCTTCCTTCCAGGTCTACTGGATTTACAAATTAGCCACCGAAAAACAGCCTCAGAGGAGAAAGGCACACTAGGGAACACTCACAAACGGAGAAGGTTGGTGAAACCCTAATATTGAATTCTTTGTTAATGTTAAGTTGTCATGATCAGTATAATTATTCCACTGTTTGGTGTTTAACTAGACTTTGGTTACTTGTGAATGGATGATTCATACGGGGGTTTTAGCAATTTAACTGGGACCCATTCGAGTGGTCGTTGGATCATGGTTGTTGAGTTTTCATAGGGTTTGCTTTTTTTTCCTGTGGGCAAATCTAGTTTTAGAAAGAAGTAGTTGCTGTACCATTCTCTTGTCACTACTGTTATATCAGTTTTTTTTAATTGTCTTGTTTAGGTTCTGTTTGGTTGCTGAGAAAATTAGGAAGAAGAACAAACTAATAATTTGTTTTGGGCATTCGTTGTATTAGCTCTGCTATATGCTTCGTTGGTTAGCTGAGAAAATGTAAAGGAAAAAAAAAAGAAAAAAAGTATATATGGATATGTGTTTGTATACATTCATGTATAAAACATTTTACAGTTTCCGGAGTTAAACTGAGGTTTTTTGTACTAATAGTTCTGAATCACTAGGAAATGCACACTTCTAAAGTTCAAGCAATTGTTATAGACCTACTTGAGTTGATTTGGTTCTGAGTTATGATTAGCTTTGAATATATATATATATATTCTATCTCTATCTTATAGTCAAGCGAATCATTGATGAAAACAAATGGAAATCCAAAAGTAGATCCCTGGTGGCATTTGGTTTCAAGCTGACCCGATTAAGTTGTTTTGTTTCTGACACGGTAAAAGGTGTACGAGAAAAAAGAGTTAAACATGTTAACTCAATTAATTCTGGAATCCACCAGAAAGATAACTGGAATCCACCAAGAAAATATAAAAACTCCCTTAAAATAAACTTTATTCAATCAGCAATGATGAAAACAATTCCATAGCATACCTTTATATAGGCTACAAATCCGAATCCTAAGAATACTAGAAATCGCAATACGACTTAATATTTAAGGAATAAGAATTTCTAATTATTAAAACTAAAGACTCCTAATTCCTAATGAACAAGAACTCCTTAAAACATTCTAAACCAACTAAAACTGGTAAAATAAATCCCAAACCAACTTAAACTAATAAAGGAAATCCTATTTTTGCTTGTTGTCACTTTTCACGTAAATCACCCATGAATGACCAGTGTCCTCTACTTTAGAAAAACTTGTTCTCAAGTTTTGATTGAACTTTCCTTGATCTTCCATGACACCAAGTAAGGATTTCTACCCACTTCTCCTTCCTTTTCGTGTTGCACCATCACGGAATAAGCGCATAGCACGACTATACCCTCGAGGTCTGATTTGGACCTCTCAAAGAAAATCTTTGTCTTGCCCAAAACTTCAACATTTAGTATTAAATGTGACCCATCTGTCTAATCTAATTCTCCCCCATCAAAATCATAGAATCTATCAACAATTACCGTTCTTGATTGCAATGATGATGCAATGTTAGGAGTAACTTCCGATGATGCCTGGATCGAAAATCAGCCTGGAATCCCTTAAAGTACCACTAATTGATTTCCAAGTATCTACAAATATATCCTCCATCTTCAACAAGCAGTTACTTGGAACAATTCAATGGAAGACTTAAGAAAATCCTTCCTTTTATTTTGTTGCCTTTTAGGTACAAACATCGTTAACTTTTCACTCACAACTTTATCAATTGATGCATCTTTACCTCCTTTTGGCCCTTGCTCATCTCCTTCTATCTTCGTGACCAAAATTTTACAACCCACCATCATTAGCCTCTTCTAATTCTTTTTTATTTTCCAAATATTTTTCTCCTCTAATTCATACTTTCATCCTTAACCTCAAGCTTCGGAACAATAGAATTTGATTGCCCCTCAACTTGAAAAGGTTTGGACTTCTTTGTTTGTGCTTCTCGCGAAACCATCTTTATTCTATGCTCATCCCACGTGAATAAATATATATCTTCTTTTTTCACATGGACCCCTTTTACAATTTTCTTCCAAGGCTTACCTGTAATACTCCGATCCCATATTGAAAAGATGACCACATAGAGTAGGTGATTTATAAAGATAGTCATGAGTACTAAGTCCCACATTGCCTAGTTATCAGGTGAAATTGGGCTTTATAAGAAATTATAAGGAAACTAATTGACTAGTCCTTTTCGGGTGAGAGTGCAAATGTGGCTAGCGTTTTTCTTTGGTCGTTACAAATGGTATCAGAGCCATCTAGTAACGCCAGGACATGTGATTAGAATTAGGAATTCTAAGAATACTATAAATCCTAGTACACATTGAATAAGGACTCCTAATCCTTAAGGGATAATAGTTTGTAATTATTACAAATAAAGACTACTAATTCCTAATGGACAAAAAATTCCTTAAAACATCCTAAATTAACTAAAACTGGTAAAATAAATCCTAAACCGATTTAAACTAATAAAGGAAATCCTAATTTTGCTTGCTACCACCGTCTACGTGAATCACTCTTGAATGACCACCTAGCCTGTTCTACATCAGTTTCAATATTGGTACAAGTTCTCTTTTGATATTTCAACGTTTGAAATATAAACAAATATCAAGGCCACTGACTTAACCGAGTTAACCGAAATAGTCAATGTTAAACCGACTTTTTGCCCCACATCACTGATTTAACCGATACACAGCCCTAAACTAAGGGTGGCGTTTCCATATGTTGTGCTTGGGAGCAAGGACTGCTAATTTGATTTTCAGGGTTCCTGCTATTTTCAGCAGTTGTTTGAATTGTTTGCATCAGTTTGTATTCTTGCCAATGGTTTGCTGGTGCGGATACGATGGGTCATGAGTAGGGTTCTTGTTTTTTCACACCTCTTCTCTCCGAAGCTGAAGAATTTCTTAAGTCAGGGCTTTCAGATGTTTTTAATTTATGCACTCTTTTATGTGTCCAGTAGTTAGAGGGCTTTGAGTACGATGAAAAACCTTGCATGCATGTTGGGTCTAACCCATTTTTCCATGTTAACTTTAGCTATTTTACGTAGGAGACCAAATTCTGCTGATATCTAGCTCATGGTGGAAATATTTTCACAATTTTGCTTTTATGGATTTTGTCATATTTTTGAAGTTGTGGGTTGTGTTCAAGAAACATAATTCAAAACTTTTGTGCATATAAAAGTTAGAAACTACGTAAAATAGATTGATTAACAGAAGTATGAGCTGATGCTTGGCGTCCAAGTTAAAAAAGGCAATAAGCGTGACAAACAGATAAATCTTCGCTTGAGAACATCAGCACTTTCATCGACTTTTCATGATTGAGCCATGCTCCTTGTAGTGTCCTACCACTTTTAATAATCCAATGTGGAGTTTTACAAACTGCAAAATTGATTTTGTCATTGGCAATGTAGACATGCAGATTCTTGTTGGATTACTGATGGTGCAATTGAAGGCCCTATGCTACTGGTGGATTTACGGTTGATCATGGATTAAATTTTGCACAGATATTCCTTTCTTTTTCCATTTTTTTCCTTACCTGAAAAGCAAGAGCATAGTTGAGCTATGACCCAACTCAAAATATCATACCTCTTCCCCAAAATGAAACTATAACTTTTATTTGCTCATTTTGTTGTGTTTTGGTTTCTTCTTCCTTATAAATTTGGATGATATATTCTGTCACATCCCCACGTGTACTTGTAACATAGTTCTAACATTTCTCATTCCACTTAAAGATTTTTCTCAATAGGCGTGGGAGTTTTTTTTTGGGATGAAAGGTCTTTTTCGTTTGTTGTTTTCCGGAACTTGCAAAATTGTTATGTTTGAGATATTATGGTGAATGCTAGACGAAAATGTGATGGTTCTGATTTTGATTCAGAACAGGTAGAGGTAGATCCAAGGGCTAGATGTTATGGGTATAATCTATGAAGTTGATAGTATTTTAGCTATCTAATGCTTTATTAGATTTGTCAATGACCAACCCCACTGGCGCGAGCCACCCCTTAGCGGTGGGGGTGTAGGGTGGCTTGTCATCCTTCACTTTCTTTTAAATTCTAATTTTTTAAAAAATAATAATACTAATAAAAAAAAATAATGTAGCCAAAATGCTGATGTGGTATTATTAGGGTTAATGCTATGTCAGTAGATTTAGACAATTTTGAACGAAAAAACTGAAATGAAAAGTTCAAAAAACTCAAGGAGTTAAAAAGTCGTATTTAGAAACTGATGAAGTAAGTTAAAATGATCCGATTACTTAGGGAACCCATTTAGTTTTCATAAAATTTGAAGCAAGTGGTGGAAGTATGAGCAGATTATAACTCAAGGAAAAGTATATGACCAGTAATGTCCAATAATGGAAAAGTTAAATACATACTCATATGTATTGACAATTATATATATATATATATATATATATATATATATATATATATATATATATATATATATATATTTCAATTGTGAAGATGCTGTATTTATATATCCCTAATAAATAATTCTGTTTTAGGTTCTGGACTGGTGCGATTTCATGTGGACATAAGAATGCAGTTAGGCTGTGTTGCATGTTTGGTTTAGCAATTTCAAAATGTACCGTATAAAAAAGAAATAATGGTTTCAAAATATAGTTAATGAAAATGTGATTTTTAAAAACGCAAGTAGGTGTTCAGTTATGGTTTGTCCTTTATAGTGTGCATTTTTTTAAATGTGCCATTGCAATTTGAAAACTTAGTTTTTTTTTAAAAAAAAAAAAAAAAAGAAAAGAAAAAACTTGTCATTTTTTTCAAAGGGACTTCCGAACAATATATATAAAATTTTATGTAAAAATATATTTTTGACCTAAGAAATAGCAGGCTAAACGGAGAGTGAACCCAAAACTCATATGGGTCTAAAAAGCATCGTTTTTTTTTGGCATTAAGGCCGTGTGTAATGATCGATCTGCTTGTGGTCATGCCTTTTTTAGTAGCTTTCCGGGAATTACTAAAATCCCACTGGGGTCCCTCACGTATTTTTGGCCGAGTTGTATATTGCTTCTAGATTTTCTCATTCAAGAATTTTGGAGAGACAATCTCGGTAGTAAAATCTATTGAGGGTTTTTACTTGATGAGCTTCAAATTAATACAGATCGGTTCATGCTGGGATTGGCGGAAGAGATATTAAATCAAAGAAGAAAAGTAGAAATAGACGATCCAAAGTTTCTTGGTATTTGTCTTTAATTACTTGGAGAGTTCTCTTAATTTCAAGTGAAATGGAGGCAATCTATTTTATGGTTCAGATTTTATTTTGTTGCATCAAATGGTGTTCTCGATGTCACATCATTTAAACATTTAAATGACATGACAATATATACACCATTGAATTTTTGAAATTTAACCATCGAAATCTTCTTTCATTTGCGGATCGGGTAGACTGTAGTTCGGTCAACAAATTGCAGTCAATTCCAATCCGGCTAGCATTGAATGTGTAAATGCAATTCCAGAGAAAATTTGGAAATTGATAAGTGGATATGTTTTTCATATTGTTACCTACCCCTCGTATAACCCTTTTATTAGTTTGTTTGTTTTCTTTTTTTTTTTTTGGGGGGGGGGGGGGGGGGGGGTGGAAATAGCTCACACTTTCATAGTATTAAACCTGAGATATCACCCATCATTACATATTAAGAGACATCTTGAATTGAAATTTACAAATGGGCAGTGTTTGGCAATCATCTCCTCTTTATTTTCATTTCTCTTTAAAAAAAAAGTTAATCTCTTTTCAAAATTATTACCAAATAATTTTATTTACTTTTTTCTTACAAAAAATTCAAATATTATTTCACCTTTATATTACATCAATTATTTCTTATTATTATTCAAACTAAAAACTCACAATAAAATTCTTTATCAAACGCACAAACAATGCTGGGTCATTTTGACATTGAAAAGAGTGCAACCCTTGCCTTTAGGAAAAAAGTAAAGTAAACACCAAAATTAAAATGTAACACATGTTAAAGGATTGATTAAATGATTTAATTTACCACTTCTTATAAATTTAAGTTTTTTGGATAATTTGTGATTTAACAACACATAGTCAAATGTTGTCTTATTGGTGGGTATTATCTTATTAAAATATAGATTTTTAAGAAATTTTTTAAAAAGAGAGCTCATACTACCTAGGTCCACCCTAATTTGAAGAACTTTGGTAAGGGAAATGAGCTATTTTTTTATTTTATTTTTTTTCCCTGGGTAAGGAAAATGAGCTTATTTTGTGTAGGAGGCAGGAATTATCAAAAAGATTAATTGACGAATACGTTATTTAAACTCTTATTTAATTATATAAGAATCTAAATAATTAAATGACCTTTTTTTTTTTTCAGTCAACACTCAGCAGGGTGGCATGGTGTTCACACCAAAATAGACTGAAAGAACAACAATGAAGTCAGCATATCACAAAGTCACCAAGAGGATCAAATTGTCAATCAATTAATGCTCACTTCACCCTCTCTCTCTTAATTTTTCTGACTAAACAAACAGGAGTTAGGGGGTCACCACACCTAACTTTAACGATTAATAATTTTTTTTTAAGTAGATGTTTGACTATTGATAACATGCAAAATAATGATTTTTTTTTAAAAAAAAAAAATTGTTGAGAAAATTTCTTTAATTAAATCTATTAAATTGACATTTGTTCTTAAAACATATAATATGTATTTTAAAAATGTACGTGAGAACCATGAGTTTATCTTGCCTCTTGTGAAAAAAAATCACCGAAGATCTTTTTGTGCAAAAATAAATGATAAAAATCATCTTTGAAAAAAAAAAAAAAGAAGAAGAAAGAAAGTTAGAATTCTCTCGCAATCATATAATTTTTATTGTTTATTTTTGTATACTAGATATTAAGTAATTTTTTCACTAAGGGCAAGCCAAAGTCAAGAATTGATATTTGTTAATCGTATTAAAAATGAATGTGAAAATTATATATTTTAAAAAGATGTTAATTTAATAAACACAATTTGATTTGTTTATTTTTTTTTTTCCATTTTACAATAAAAATAATCTAAACAGCTTTCATTAGGGGGGGAATAACTTTTGTTACTCAATATTATTAAAGATTTAAAGTACTCCCATTATTTAATTATCGCGTTCAGACAATAATTATTATCCATCATCGTGATGAGCTGTAATCAGCTTAAACTACTACACCTGTAAATTAAATGACGTTGTTTTAAGATGTGGCACTGTGGCAGTCGGTCCATGCTCAAAGTCCACGTGTCGTAATGGGACTCGAGTGACCTAACTAAAGCTCCTTCTATAGTTAACGCCTTTCTTGTCCTTTGTTAACCACCACGTGTCACTATCTAGCTTTAACGTCAACGTCGATCCCGTCCAACGGTCTGTCAAAGTTACCGTCCAAATTGTCGCTTTCTGTGATTTAACATTTAATGGCTGTACGAAAAATGAGGGACATTAAAAAAAAAAAAAAAAAAAAAGTCGGCGACTTTTGGCCGTTGTTCGGTGATGGTCTGGGCTGTCCGGGCCGTCCGGCGGTGGTTCAGCCGAGTTTTGATGGTAATCCGTCAAACTCCGGTGATTTGGAAAAAGTAAGCTTAAATTTGAAAAAGAATTTACGATTTTAAGAAATTAATAATTGCACTACCGGTCTTTAAGGTTGGCCTAATAGTCCGTTTAAGTGTAGAATACGAATATTATTCGAATACACTGCACGAATTACGAAGTTTGACTTTGTAAGATAAAATTTAAAAAAATTAAATAAAATATGATTTATTTTTGAAAAAAATTGAATATTATTCAACTTTATTCAACTTTTTATACGAACCAAACACACCATTAAATTACGTATCACTCCATGTGGTACAAAAAATTCATAAAGAATCTTCGTGGTAAATTATAATTACGAATTACTCCCTAAATCCGTTTTCCGTCCACAAAATTAATAGAATCCGTTAGTTTGCCACGTCATATAAATAATGAGACAACCTCTAAATATCATTTGTGTTGTAATTCACTAACGAACTCTGTTAACTTGGTGAACTAAAAATGGGTTTAGGGATTGGTTTGTAATTATAATTTACCACAAAAACCCTTCATGAACTTTTTGCATCACAGGGAGTGATTCATAATTTAAGCAAACCTTGGGACCAATGGTGCAATTATCCATTTAAAAAATTAGGAAACCATTTCATCATAATTGAATAAGCTTTTCTAACTAAATTGAAAATATTTTTTATAAATTATTTTACGCAGAAACAAACGAAATCTAAAATAAGGCTAGAAATTACCTTTATCACATTTTATTAATATAAAGTAATATCAATCAATAGTTGAATTGTTAAAACAAAAATTTAATGGTTGATTATCACTGCAATATCAATAAAGTAGGATAAAAAATGTGATATATTAAACTTTCAATATTGCAGCGGTGCCAATATATTATGAAGTAGCAACTTACTAATGAAGTATGTGATTTTTATTAGGACCAACTTTTTCTTTAAACTGGTTTCAAGAAAATTTATCTAATTTAGCTTATTAAATTGATATTTATTTTTAAAATATGTGATTTTAATTCTAAATGCATTTTAATAAAACATGTGATTTTTAAAAATGAATAGGAGAATCATATGCTTTAAGAAATCATCCAAGTTCTAATAGAATGGATTGGAAGTCCTCAAACTCAATATAGAATAAAACTCTTTTTCAAATATTATACTGACATAATAATGGAAGAGCAATATTATTAATATAATTTCCCAATAGATTATGAATGGAATAGCAATATGTAAATGGTTACTAGATCCCCCAAATACATAGCTAATTAATAAATTGAACCTAAACAAAAAACAACAAGCGAAATACTTAGATATGCTCTCTCCTCCTCCTTTTTCTTTTCACTTTTTACTCCTCGTGTAACGACCTACTCCAAATGACACAATATTGTCTGTTTTTAGCTCCCCAAACCAAACTTCTCAGGAGGTCACCCATCCTGGGATTACTCTCGTAGAAGCACGCTTAACTGCGGAGTTCTGATAGGTTCATGGCTATCACGGCTTTAAAACACATTGTGTCATAAATGATGCATTTATACATATAAGCACATCCTCATTCTCAAGCGATGTGGGACGTCACAATCACCTCCTCTTTGGACCCAGCGTCCCCGCTGGCGTCCCTCATTGGCTTGTGCACGCTCCCCCCATCTCAGGCTGGGCAATGACTCTGATACCATTTGTAATGACCTACCCCCAATGACACAATATTGTCCGCTTTTGGCTCCCTAAACCAGACTTTCCAGGAGGTCACCCATCCTGGGATTACTCTTGCAGAAGCACGCTTAACTGCGGAGTTCTGATAGGTTTATGGTCATCACGGCTTTAAAACGCGTTGTGTTATAAAAGGTGCATTTATACATATAAGCACATCCTCATTCCCAAGCGATGTGGGACGTCACACCTTGCTCCTATCCTCCCCCTCATTTTCTGGTTTTTTCTTTTATTTTCAGGTGTTCTCCAACCAGATCAGTAATTTTAGCCTCTGCTATACATCCGTTCATCTACTTTCATGTTGTGTTGTTCATCTCCTTCATAGTCGCTGCTATTGTTTGCTGGTTGTGTATGCTTTTGCTTTGAATAAGCGTTTTCTTCTCCATAGATCTGTCATCGTGGACGATCTATGGAATGAAGGTTAGTTAGGTGTGAGAGATTATCTCTCACAGCCGGTTTAAAATAAATTTTCTAGGATATTAATTTGACTACTATTGTCTTAGATGTAGTTTGCTTAGAGCAGATATAGTCTTTAACTATTTTTATACATGAGTTAGTAGAAGATGAAAGTCATAGATATTACTTTATTGTAAGAATTTGTTTGTATTTATGATTTTGATTTTGGATAGCTCTATGCTTTATAATGTAAGAACTTTATGCTTGTAATCTTTGATCAATAAAATACTTAGATCTTTCGTTAAAAAAAAAAAAAAACGAATTGTAAGATTTTTTTGGGTGCAATGATTTAATTATATTGTGATAATAGAAATTTATGACTATTGACATTTTGAGGAATTTTTTGAATGAGCAAGATGATCATTTTTGTCACACGTATATAATAACCTCTCTGCAAATTGCATTATGTTAATGGATTAAGCTTAGGTGCTGTAAATTTTTTTATAGCACCTATGCTGTAGTAAATCTAAGGGTTTGGATTTGATTTCAAACCCTTGAAATCAAATCCAAAGGGTTTGAAATCAAATCCAAACCCTTAGATTTACTACAGCATAGGTGCTGTAAAATTTACAGCACCTAAGCCATATCCTATGTTAATAGCTGATATAAAATTAGCCCCCCCTTTAAGGGTAATATTTCAACCAAAATCATATTTCAACCTTTGATTATGTTCTGATCATGGCGGGGCTAAGCACTAGATTAGGCCAGCCTAGCATGTGATAGGTTTAAGGGCTTAATTTTTCACATTCCATTAACTCTTGAACTTTTGGCATATCGGTCAAGTATTTAAAATTGATACGAGAGTAAGCACCTTGTCGCGTGTTTAAATTTTGAAAATGGCTACCTACAAAAAGGGCTACCTAGTATTTGAGTGTAGCCGTCACAAAAGTGATAAGTGTTACGACATCAAAAAAAGAGAGAGTTGGTATAAAGTAAACCGTCGTGGTGGATTGTTATTATCTTAGTGGGGCCCAATTTTGTACATGAACAGTATATTAGGCTAACACCTAACTTTTTGCACTCCATTAGTTCTGGATGGGAGGGAACCTGATAATACTGCTCGTCTCATAAGTGATATCTCACAATCACGTGCCTGAATTATTTCAAATTCAAACAAATAACTGTAGACGATTGTAGTCCAATAAATATCTAGTAGTTACTTTCATATATAAAAATAATATCTAATTGTTTGATAATGTGACAGATTGACCAGGAATAATCCTTATTGTCGACTAGAGGAAACACCAATTAATGTCAACATATCCTATAACATCTTTTGTGTGCTGTGGCACACTCTAGAATTCTTAACTTTCCATTATCTTAAAAGATTTTAATCCAATAATTAATGTTTTAGAAGGACAATTTTTTTTTTCGAAAATTCCTCAAACCTAGTAATGTGAAACTGATCGACATGTCGACATGCTTCTTAAAATATATAATTTTTACATGTATTTTTAGACAAATAAATATCAATTTAATAGATTAACTTGATTTTTTTTTTTTTCTCTAATCAAGTTTGAAAAAAAAAATGGTTACTTTTGGAATTAGATAATAAGTTTCCAGTATATTTTTTGTTATTAAATCCTAAAAATTTTGGTAGGAAAAGCCAAAAGCTTTCCATGTTAATTGCAGGACAAGTCACAAGTGTGGGAAATGCAATTAAAAAGGCAAATCCAGCATAATAGACTTTTGCAACAAAAATTAGCTGTTACCTGTCCCATGATAAAGGGATGAGGGCACTCTCGTAGTTTTCTCAAAATGCAAGGGTACTTTTATGCCCCCCCCTCCCCCTTATTATACAATATTCACCACCGCATTCTCCGATTCCAAGCCCCATTAGAAACCAAAAGCATCACAGAGAGAGAGAGTGTGTGTGTGTAAAATGAACATGTGCCCTACAAAGCAAAAGCATCGGAGCTCCGGTGGCCGTACTTCCAAATCCGGTGAGCCCACTACGACGACCACCGCGGCGGAATGGATGTCGGAGGCCATACACGGGGGATCCCTGCGCCACGTGGACCTCCACAAGGGGACCAATGGCTGGGCCTCGCCGCCCGGCGACCTGTTCTCCCTCCGCTCCAAGCACTACCTGACAAAGCGGATCAAATCCCCAGCCGGCGAGTACCTCTTCTCTCCGGTTGGCATGGACTGGTTGAAATCGACCGCCAAGCTCGACAACATACTCGGGCGCCCCGACAACCGCGTGTTCCACGCGCTCCGTAAGGACCAGGCCCTAGGCAAGTCCCTCAAGAGCTTCGTTCTCGCTGTGAATCTCCAAGTACCCGGGAAGGACCACCACAGCGCCGTGTTCTACTTCGCCGCAGAGGATCCTATCCCCACTGGCTCGCTCCTCTACCGGTTCGTGAACGGCGACGATGCGTTCCGGAACCAGCGGTTCAAGATCGTGAACCGGATCGTCAAAGGACCGTGGATCGTGAAAAAGGCGGTGGGGAACTACAGCGCATGCTTGCTAGGCAAGGCCTTGACATGTAATTACCATAGAGGTCCTAACTACTTAGAGATCGACGTGGACATCGGGAGCTCGGCGATCGCGAGCGCGATTCTGCACCTCGCGCTGGGGTACGTGACGAGCGTGACGATCGACATGGGGTTCGTGGTGGAGGCGCAGGCGGAGGAAGAGCTGCCGGAGAGGCTGCTCGGCGCGGTTAGGGTTTGCCAGATGGAAATGTCGTCGGCCACCATGGTCGACGCGCCGCATGCTCCGGCGATGGCACGTGGGTTGGGGTTTGCCAAGGTGAACCACCGCGAGCCCGGCGATTATGACGACGATGGTGAAAATGGAAGCATTTAAATTAATCAGAAATTTAGCTTTAACTTTTTTTTAACCTTTTTTGGAATTTTCACGGGGTTAATGTAATTTAAGTCCCTTTTTTTACGGGGATCGGTGGTGTAGATAATAAATGGTAAAAATAATAAAAATGCGCTGTTTTCCTTCTTTTCTTTGGGGTGGGGGTGTGGGGGTCTGAGTGAGTGAGTGGAAAAATGTCTGATATTTAATATTTTGCAGTATTGGAAAATGTGGGCTGATTTAATGATTGGTGGAGTGCGTCAGGGTCTCTCAGTCTCAGTCTCTCAGATACAAGTTGCTGAAAAAGAAAGGGAGTGATTTTGTCGTGTGCTTAGGGTGTTTGGCTTGCTTTCAGTGACAAATGATTGGACATCTTTGTGTACAAAAGTAAACAGTAGAAATTGCCTCAGTAAAAAAAATTTACTATCTTCTTTCTCAATTTTTTCACTGTCTCAGCTTTGTCTAGTAATATTTTGTACTTGCTAATAATTAATTCCCCCAATAGCTTGCACAGATTTATTAGATTTTTCAGAAATTTGAAACCTGTGTGATGTGGAGATTTGATAGTTTTTGTTGGGCGGCTGTGAGTGAGTTTGGTGGGGACGATGACTGTGCAGATTTTGGTGGTGGGTTCACTTTTTTAGTGTGTAGGTGGGGGATAGGTAACGCATCATTTTGCCTAAACGATGCTAGGGTATAGCATTCTTAGTACGACTAAAATCCCTTTTGTCTCTACCTTAAAAATTAAATAATAATAATAATAATAAAAAAGAGTTTGAAAGAGGGTGATTGATCTATTTCAAGCATTTTGGAAGCTTGATTTACACGTCTAGTCACTGTGATTGTAATTAACGGATACTTTTTTTTGACTTATTCCATCTCAAAATTTGTTTTATTAAAAAAAAAAATGATATACTCACAACTTCCACCTAACTCTCACACAACTCTCACTCACATGTGTGTAGGTCCCATGCATATGGGTCTCACACACATATGAGTGAGAGTTGTGTGGAAGTTAGATGAGGGTTGTAAAGCAAGCATTTTTCCCTAAAAAAAATTAAGCTTAAGATAACTAGATTTGGAAATTATATATTAAATAAATCATCCAAATTTTGCATGAAAAGTTTGGAAGTAGCTAGTTTGACATCATATATTAGATTAAAATACATTTTGGTTCCTCTCAATGTTGGATATGTTGTCAATATGATGGATTAACATCATCTATAATTCTCTCTTCAAAGTGCATAAGCAGGAAAATTATAAGGACTGTAAGAGGGGACCCTGTCCGAGCAACTTGCTAGGGAGGATAGACTCTTTGTTCGAGTAGGATGGCCCTACCGAGGCCCTCTCACAACTCCAATTTGATTCTAGAGACAGAAAATTTCAAACATCTCTAAGTATGAGGGATTTTTCCGATCCTAATTTGATCCCAAGATCGTGATTTTGTCAATTCATTTCTATAAGTTCTCATGGCTTTATGAATCCCCCCTTTAACATTGATGCATAAATTACAGTTTGCACCTTCAAGTGAAATGAAGAAAAAGAGAAGTGTGTAGGGATGTAAATAAACCAATCCGTTCGACAACCCGCTCAATACCCGCTCGGTTTAGCCCTATCCGAACTCGAGCTTGATACTGTAGAAACTCGATCATTACTGTAGAAACCCGCTCAATTAGTAAGTGATACATACCTGACTCGCCCGACAAAATTCGATAGGGGCTCGTGAGCTCAGCTCGTTTAAAGCTCGACCGGATCGCTCGTCCAGCTCGTTAGTCCAACTCGTTAGCTCGTTCATATCTTACATATATATTAGTGAAAATAGTAAATATAGTATAATATATATAGTATTACATATTAATTATAATACTTTGATAACAATATTTAGTATGTTAAATTAACATATTAAGTTATTAATAGTTAGTATATAATAATATTAAATAATTAGCATATAAGTATATATATATAAACACATATATCACATCACACATGGTTAACAATAGTTATATATTATACTTATATTATAGCTACTTAGTTATATAGAATATATTAGACTTACTATTAGTTCACATTATACATATATCATAGTTTATACTCTCTAGTAATATATAATAATATATTGTTAATTTGTTACTTATAAACTATATTTTATAATATACCTTATATAGTTACATATTATATATTTATGTTATTAATAAATGCATATAGGTTGTTCATAAACTTGGGCTTGAATTATGCTTTGATCACTCATTAAAAAATTTAATAGTCTACATCAAGCTCTAGTTGAGCCGAGCTTGTCGAATAACCCGGCTCGTCTCGAATGTCATTTTCAACGAACTCGAGCTTGAGCTTGAGCTCGCCCGAGTTTTGAACGAGCCGAGCTTGAGCATGCAATTTATAGCTCGGCTCGAATTCGAGCTCGACTACTTAGGCTCGACTCATAAACGAGCCAGTCTTAAAATCTTCAAACTCGACTCGGCTCAGCTCGATTACATCCCTAAAAGTGTGTGTGTGTTGTCCCACATCGGTGATGAAAGTAGAGTGAAGCGGCCTTATAAGCTCCTTCCTCTCTTCAAGAGATAGGCCCTTTTAAAAAGATGTGTTGGATTCAGCTTGTAAGACTGTCTGTGTCTACCTCTTCCTCTTAATTCAGTTTCGATGTGTGTGACTCCATCCCATTTCCCCTTCCCCTATTCTATCAAAAAAAAAAAAAAAGATTCATCACTAATTCAGACCATATACATATACATTATTATGTAAAATCTAAAACGGACCATAAATAAGATAATCTCTATTAGAAAGGATCTTAGTCCATTATTTATACACTGCACTCTAGCTTTTTGAATTCGTTTCACATTGGTATTTAATTAATTAATCGTGGATTCCATTATTTACATATGCTCTCTCTTAATTATTATTATTTGTATTGACTCCTCATAAATTAGATATAACTCATCCACATTATAATTGAATCCTTTAAGTTGATTAATACTCTTTAATTTTCTTTGAAAGCAACTTCACTTCACGTGACTCACGATTAGCTTATGTGCAAAAATGTATGTGCAAATTGCGTGCTTTAAAAAACATATATTAATTTGAT